>NC_052058.2:70192977-70441796 GCF_903992535.2 Arvicola amphibius
AACAGAGGACAGCTCTGGAAATGGCTTCTCTCAATGTGGATCCTGGGGATCAAAATCAGGTTGTGAGGCTTGGTGGCACCTTTACTAGCTGAGCCATCTCATCAACCCTGTTTTCAATATTATTGTCACGTGTTTTTGACTTTTGTTTTTCTCAGATGTTGGAATGTTTGATTCATTTGCCATATTGTCCTGTTGGTATTCTATTTTTAAAATTATTTTTTAAAATCAAAATATAATTACATCATTTTCCTTCCTCTTTTCCTCTTCCAACTTTTCCTATGAACCAACCCCCAATAAATTCTGACCTCTTTTTCTTTACTACAAATATACATGCATATGTATATGAACACAACCTATTCAATCTATTTCATGTTACTTGTGTGTATGATACTGACAAATTGATATTGATAACCAGTTAATGGGGATTATGCCTGGGAGAGATTATTTCGTCCACTCTCAGCATTCAATAGTTGACTGTAAATAATTCTCTTTGTCTATGGCTATGGAATTTCCCCCTTCTATATTAGCATTCCTATTGGGGTTGTATGTGTTCAGGTTTTGTTTAAGAATCCATATTGTTGAAATTTAGCTATCATTTCTAGGGAACACAATCTCACAGCAGAAGTCCTGGTTCTCTGGCTCTTGTAATGTTTCCACGCCCCTCTGCCAAGATGTTTCCTGAGCTCGAGGTGCAGGCGTTGTATTGTAGATTGTCAGTGAAACCATCCTCCCCATGATCAGTTGTTCTCTACATTTTGATGACTCGTAGATTTCTGTTGCAAGGGACGTTTCTTTGATGAGGGATGAGACATATTTATCTGTGGGTGTAAGGAGAAATATTAAAATGAAGTTAGGAATTGTACTGGTTTGGTGAAGTTTATGTATAAAGTTCTCTGAGATCCATGACCTTGCATGGAGGTGGTGGTGTATGTCTTTAATCCCAGCACTCAGGAGACAGAGGCAGACTGATCTCTGTTAGTTCTAGGCTAGCTTAGTCTTGTTCCAGGACAGCCAGGGCTGTTACATTGAGAAATGTCATCTTGAAAAAAAAAAGTATCTATGACTTACTTGCCCCTGGAGAGTTTAGTTTTCTGGTTAGGTTTCTAGTATCAAGCATGACTTTCCTCCTGCAGAGTGGGCCTCAAGTCCAATTAGATATCTGTTGGTTATGGCCAAAATATGAGAGCCACTATTGCACACTTGGGAATATGTTGATTGTTCTTGTAGTTCATAGGCGTTACAGCTGGGTAGGACTACTGGAAGCTTGTATATTACCTTTTCATATGACTGTGAAGCTAGTGCTCAGGGAGGAGGCTTTCAGGTTAGGTCCAGTTCAGATCATCTGAGTCTTATGTCCAATAAGAATGGTATCTTCAGCAATAGAAAGTTGCCTTTAACCCTGGGAGGTAACCAGGGGCAACAGAAATAGACTATTTTGTTGTGAGGTTCTCTTTGGACTCCTATGACCAATAACTCAACTTTTGGAAGCTTTATAATCATTTGTTATTATAAACTAAACCTAAAGTCCAGATCTGGTGTTACATGCCCATTATTTCAGCACTCGGGAGGCAGAAGCTGGAAGATTGTTGTAGTTCAAAGTCAGGTTGCTCTACATAAGGTCAACCAGGAGAATATATCTCTGTCTTAAAACATCAAACACCAAAATCATACCTAAAATCCCAATTGATAAAATCTTATCTTAAGCATTGTAGATGGTAGAAGCATTAGAAAGGAAAGTGGGCCATTAATATGCTTAAAATGTGATTGATAGAAAGAATTAGCTTGCCCTTTAGTTATAGATGAAATTAATGTTTAATAGACTGTAGCCTCGATTGGCTCTGCTGCCTTGGCTGGTGTACAGTTTGAAGGGCTGCAGACTATACACTCTCCATTCCTACTGTCTGCCTTGCATTAGGCTCTTCTAAGTCCTGCTGATTCTGTTTTTGGTTACAAGTGTTTGTTCGCATATCCTGCCACCTGGAATGATGTTGGTGCTAGACTTTCCATTCTTTCCTGAGTAAAGGGATCCGTTACATTCCCAACTCTAAAGGCAGAGGGACTCATTGCTTATTCATGCCGGGGCCCAAAGTTTTGAGCACAGGCATGTTTTATTTTAATTCAGTTGTGTGGCTTGGGATAAAAAGGATCCCATTAACATTGGGGATTCTAATTCCTTGGAAGGGTTTTGATTCTTTTCAACAAGAGGAGTTGGAATTCTGGACAGGTCCGATTTTCAATAGATTACTTATAATTCTTATTTCTGCATTCTCTTATGGTATGGATGCTTTTAAATCTTAGACTCGTAACAAAAGTAAAATAAATAATTCTATTTCTATAATATCATCATTCTTCAATGGGATGGAATGGCAGTTGAATTAATTTTTTGGTTAAATAAATATTAAATAGAAAACCCATTTATCTTGGTCCTTGACAAACATATTCCTCAGTAGTCTTATGCATTCTCCCCACTGAATATTAAGTATGAGGATGGCAGTGTATGAACCTGCACTGGGCCCAGGAGTCAATTTGAAAATCAAACACATTTTTTGAAAAATCAAACAAAAATATTTGATGCCAGTTTGTTTCCTACTAAAGTCAGATCTTTTTTTTTCGTGAAAGAAAGTTTATTTCTTAAGTTCTGATTAATTGAAGGTTTGATATTTTCACCTAGCTCCTGTTTATGTGTGACCACACCACGGGGTGTGACCAAAATATGTGTTCTGTGTGAGTCACTGTGGTCCATGAGGTTAGTTACATAAGTCAAAGTGTACTATGTCCAAGTTTCTGTGTAGACAGTCTACGTGGGAACCAAATGATGAGGCAAATCTTTTAGTCACGTCTCCCGTATTCATACAAACATGGTTTTTTTAAAAAATGGAAAGACTGGGCACCTGCTTCTTTACACTTTTGAGACATCATGTCAGGTATCCACAGCAATAAAACAGCAGAATAGGCTACCAGGTTACTATTACGGATGTTTAAAAAAAATCAGTTTTAATTTAGAGTATGTGTCTGTGTGTCCTGTGTGTGGGTGTGATAAGTGAGCACAGATGCCCTTGGAGACCAGCGGCAGGATGCTTTTGTGTCCTCCGGGACTAGACTTTTAGGTAGTTGTGAGCTGCCTGATATGGGTGCTGGTAACTGGATTCTGGACCCCTGCTGGGTCATCTCTCCAACCCCTACTATGAAGATGTAACAAGCATTTGAGACATCAAATTTTTTTTTTTTTTTTTTTTTTTGGTTTTTCGAGACAGGGTTTCTCTGTGGCTTTGGAGCCTGTCCTGGAACTAGCTCTTGTAGACCAGGCTGGCCTCGAACTCACAGAGATCTGTCTGCCTCTGCCTCCCGAGTGCTGGGATTAAAGGCGTGCGCCACCACCACCCGGCTGAGACATCAAATTCTTAAAAAATTAACTGTAGAGCTAAAATATAGCACAGTGGCAGACAACTTACCTAATGTGGTGGTTAGTTTTATGTCAACTTGACACCAGTGAAAGTTGTCTGAGAGGAGGGGTTCTCAGTTGGGGAAATGTCTTTATAACAGGCAAGCCTGTGAGCATTTTCTTAATTAGTGATTTATGGGGAGGCCCCAGCCCATTGGTAGGGGTGCCATCCCTGGGCTGGTGGTCCTGGGTTCTATAAGAAAGCAGGCTGACAAGAACATGTGCTCAACTACATTCATAGCAGCATTGTTTGTCATAGCCAGAACCTGGAAACAACCTAAATGCCCCTTGAATGAAGAATGGATAAGGAAAATTTGGTACATTTACACAATGAGTACTAAACAGCAGAAAAAAATAATGACACCTTGAATTTTGCAGGCAAATGGATGAAGCTAGACAAAATCATTCTGAGTGAGGTAACCCAGACACAGAAAGACAATTATCACATATATTCACTCATAAGTGGTTTTTAAACATAAAGCAAAGAAAACCTGCCTACAAATCACAATCCCAGAGAACCTAGACAAAAATGAGGACTCTAAGAGAGACATACATGGATCTAAACTACAAGGGAAGTAGAAAAAGACAAGATCTCCTGAGTAAATTGGGAGCATGGGGACCTTGGGAGAGGGTTGAAGGGGAGGGGAGAGGCAGGAAGGGGAGCAGAGAAAAATGTAGAGTTCAATAAAAATTAAATATATATATTTTATATATATATATTTAATTTTTTATATAATATATAATTTTTTATATATATATAATTTAATTTTCATATATATATATGAAAGCAGGCTGAGCACACCATGAGGGGCAAGCCAGTAAGCGCACTCCTTCATGGCCTCTGTATCAGCTCCTGCTTCCAGGGTCCTGCCCTGAGTGAGTTCCTGCCTTCACTGCTTTTGATGATGAACTGTGATATGGAGCTGTGAGTGAAATAAACCATTTCTTCCCCAAGTTGCTTTTGGTCACGAATTTCATCACAGCAATAGTAACCCTACCTAAGACACCTAGCACGTCTAAGACTTTGACTTCTATTCCTAGCACTGCAAAGCAGTTTGTTTTAAAGGTGAAAGGAGCTCTCCTTACGACATTCTTCCCTTAGCTATATCATAGTTCTGAAAACCATATAAACTTTAGTAATCTCCTGCTATGCGCGAACCATTACCCCTCCCCAATCTGAGTCACTAAAAACAACCTCCACTTACTGCTGCTCAGAAGTCCACAGGTCACCCAGTGTTCCCGCTGATAGGAAGTAGACCAGGCGTACCCTACCAGGCTTACTCTGGCCTATGGTCAACAGGCAGGGCGCCTGGTTGTTGGTTTGTTTTGGCAGGGCTTAAATCATATACCTGTCAGTTAGTTGATTGTAGGCTGGGCAGGGAGGCTGTCTGGGTTGTGTATTGCTCATCAGGCATCAGGCTAACTGAGATTTATTTATAAGGCAGTGGTAGGTGTCTAAGAGGGAGAGTGGGACGGAAGTGTGCAGGGCTCCCGACAAAATATTTCTGCCTTTACACCCTGTTGGTGGACAGAACTCACAGAAACAATCCATTCAAGGGTGGGAAAATAGACTGGTTGGAATGGTGGAGTTATATGGAGAGGATTCGATTTGCAGAAGGGTGGAAAATTCCGGTCATTTTATGATTTACTGTGGCATATGGATACTTTCCCCTGTTTAAGTTTTATGTTTATAGTTGATGAATGCATGCTTATAAATTTTGTATCATTAAAATGAATGTAATTACATACTAAAATATAATCTTAGTCATATTTACATGCCCTTGGACACTGAATTCTTCAGATACAAGCAAGAGGATTAGAAGTTGAATGGTATCCTCAGATACACAGGGAGTTTGAGGCTGGCCTGTGCTATAGGAAACCTTGTCTCTAAAAAACAAAACAAACAAACAAAAACCCCCAAATCAAAAACAACAAACTTATAAAGCCTTACAAAACATAACCAGCTCACAATTATATTTTTTTGCCATTTACTGTTTTAGTGACTTTTCCTCATATAGTATTACAATTTATCTATATAATCTTTTGTTGATAAAAATTTAAATTCTTACCTTTTGGGGAGTGATGATTCCCAACAAATCAACAACGAGCATGCCTATACCAATGGTGTGTGCATATATGAGAGCTACTGTCAGAACCTTACTCTCTCTTTCTCTCTCTCCCCCTCTCTCTTGCATTTTTGAGAGAAGGTCATTCTATGTTGCCTTGACTGGCCCAGTACTTGAGATAATCCTTCTGCTTCAGCCTCCATGAGCGCTGGTGGTACGGGCATACTCTACCATATCTGGCTATCTAGCTACATTTCTAGGATTTACAGACTCTCAGGTTTGCTAAGTATTGCCAGATTGTTTTCCGAAGTAGACAGCCCACTTAATAAGCCCAGTCAGGGTATAGAGTAATTTTATTTCCCCTTCATCCTTATAGATTAGATTTCATATTATTAGGATTGTTTGTGTGTGTGCATGAGCATGTGTGCATGTATGTGTGTATATTTGTGCATTGTGTGTGCATGTGTGTGAGTGTGTGTATGTGTTTGTGTGCATATATGTATGCGTGCATGTGTCTGTGTGTCTCTGTGTGTGGTAAGGCTAGAGAGTGAACCTAAGACCGTGCTCATGTTAAGCAAGTGCTTTGTTATTGAGCTTGATGAAGGTTCCATCAATGTAGATCAGTTGTAGACTGAACACATAGGCATCTTTACCACTCAGAAAGACATCCTCTTCTGTGATCGTAGACTGAACACATTTCATAGGCACCCTTACCGCTCAGAAAGACGTCCTCTTCTGTGAGTGATACAGTCAACGTTTACATTGACTACAACTTGTGGTTATCTGGAGAACATATAAACCCCGGAAATCTGTCCTTGTTTAGTTACATGTCTCAGCTTTTAGATAGTGGCACACTGTTTAATTTTGTTTATTGGGCCTTCTGTTACACACATGCTTTTTAATGTAGAGCTATGCCAGTGTTTTTATTTCTGGTTTGTACATATTTTGTCGTGTTTCTAAAAATTTCATGCCAGGTGTCACAAATGTATTTTTCTATGTGTTCTGCAAGGTTTGGGGCTGGAGAAATGGCCCAGCTGTTAAGAGTATTTGCTCTTGCAGAGTACCTGGGTTTGATTCCCAGTACCCAAATTGTGGTTCAAAACCATTTATAACTCCAGTTTCAGGGGATCTGATGTCCTCTTCCTGACCCCTTGGTCAGTGACACAGGTAGTGCTCAGACATACACATGGGCAACACACACACACATACACACACACACACACACACACACATGATATATATATATATACACACATATATAAATTATTATATAACACACACACCTATATGATAATGGTAGGCTTCAGTGAGAACAAAGACTTGAACAAAGGCTTATAGGAGATAGACATCAGCTGAACGGTTTACTGAAGGAGAAGAAAGGGTTAAAGGTAGTATGCTAAGGTAGGCATGTCTGAGGAAGCAGAAGGATCACAGGTAAAGACCAGGAACTGAGGGCAGGATGATTGTGGAGCCATTGAGAGGACAGGACATTGGCTTTATTCTGTGTGAGATGGGAAGTCATTCCAAAGTCTTGCTAAGAGTCCTTATGTGATCTGATTCAAGTTTTAAAAAAAATCACTCGGACTCCTATCTTTCTGGCTATGTGTGTGGGGTGTGTAGGATAAGTACAGGCTCAGGGGACTTGTAATGGTACTGTTTAATAGTGGCAGTGAGGGATATGGTGGTTTGGATCCCAGAGCATCGGTGCTGGTGTCCAAAGTGGCTGCATTCTGGACGTACTTTACAGGTAGAGTCAGCAGATTTTCTAATGGGGTGGTTGCTAGGATGTAAAGACAGAGAGGAGTCAAGGATGACTCAAGGGTGTTGGCACGAGCAACTGTAACAGAAGCTTCTAGTAATTTGTTTGGGGAAGGCTGTCGGGAGGAACGGGTTTAGGTAAAGATCAAAACTTGGTTTGAGGCATGCCAAGTTTGAGATGTCTATCAGACGTTAAGAGATGAGTCTGGAGTCTAGGGAGAGGTGCAGGGTGGAGTTACGATTTGAGAGTCATTGGCATATGCCTAGTATTTAAAATGTAGAGGCCTGGGGAGGAGAGAGAGGGAGAGAGAGAGAGAGAGAGAGAGAGAGAGAGAGAGAGAGAGAGAGAGAGAGAGAGAGAGAGAGAGAGGTATCTAAAGACTAAGTTTCCTTGGGAAATATCCTAAACTTGGATGGTAGTGTGAATAATTCTGTAATATCAAAAATTCACTGGATTTTAAGACAAGCAATGTGCAAATTATGCCTCAATTTAAGAGCTTTAGCTGTTTAAGAAAATGTTCATGGAAAAACAGGAGTGATTCTGATGATGGTAACTAGCCAAGGATGCGTGAGAACCGGGGTCAGTGCTAAGGGGAAAGGGAGCCGCCAGGGCTCCTGCAAAACAATTCGCTATAATTCTCACTCTTTTTGCGCTCATTTGTATCATTGCTTTATTATATATTTTCATAGCTCTAAGATAAACTGATGGAATTATAAGTGTTTTATTTATATTTTCCTGAAATTTATTTATTGTTGTTGTGGAAACATGATCTCATGTGGCCCAATCTGGCTCACAACCTGCTACGTAGCTGAGGAGGGCCTTGAACTCCTGACCCTTCTACCCCCATCTAGAGAGCTAGCGTAAAGGCACACACCAACCACATCCAGCTTGAAGATGCTCATTACCCACGTTAAAACTTTGTCCTTCTGTCTTTTTTAATTACTTTTTTTTTTTTAAGGAAACAACTTTGGAATTTTACCAGCTCTCTCAGCCTGAAGCCACTCACAATGACCAGAGTAGGGAGGCACTAGAAAAGGAAGAGGTGGTTTTGCACAAAATAATCTTTTCTAACAGGAGTTCAGCAGGTACCGTGACCACAGGCAAAGTCACCCCTGTTTCTGCTCACTCTGGCCCACATCTAGTGGCAGCAGTGTGAGTCTTTGAAACAATGGGATAACATAATAGTTTATTTATTTATTTATTTTTAAAAATCTTTTCCTTTCCTGGTCTATGTGGAAGCCTCAAGCAGGTAAACAATGCATTATGCACGCTGGTAGAGGGACTGTGGCCAGTGTCTGCCTTTTAATCGCAAAGCTCTTGTAGTCTTATGCAAAGCAGCATAGGGTTTGAGCCTCTGGCTCTGGGGAGCCATCACTTTTTTTTTTTAATTCTTTATTTTTTTATAAAAAATTTCCATCTCCTCCCCTCCTCCTCCCCCTTCCCTCCCCTCCCTTCCACCCATACCCCCACTCCCTCCCTCTCCAAGCCAAAGAGCCATCAGGGTTCCCTTCACTATGTTAAGTCCAAGGTCCTCCCAACTCCCCCTAAGTCCAGGAAGGTGAGCAACCAAACTGACAAGGCTCACAGTGAGCCTGTCCATGCTGTAGAGATCAAGCTCATCCCCGTTGTCCTTGGTTTCTCAGTCCTCCTCAGGGAGCCATCACCTTAAAGGGTGTGGTGTATGAGAAACTCGTGAAGGTATTTCTACCGAAGTGCATTTAAGAAAGGAGGATTAAAGAGAAGCAAACATGATCCTAGGGATCAGAGGAGGAACTTGTTAGTGGGCACATTTTGTAATTGTTCTTTTTGGCCTCATGCAGAGGAATGACATCAAAACCGGAAGCCCATAAAAGGAAACCAGAAAACAAATTAAAAACACTGAAACACAAAATTGAGCAAGTGAGGAAACACTATCCTAGGAGCAACATGTGTCACAACAATTTCATACGGACTTCCTCATCTTCTGGACTGTCAGAGCTGCTGTGCTCCCTTTACATCTGTTCTTTGTATTGTGAGACAGGCGCTTCCTATGTAGCCCAGGCTAGACAGCAACTTGCTGTGTAGCCTGGCATTTTGTATTGCTTGGGCCTCAGCCCTTTAGTACCGGGATTGCAGGCATGTGCCCCTGCGTGCCGCTGTGCACAGCTTCAGTATGGTTCTTGCAGATGTGAAAAGTGAGTTAAAGACGTAAAGCAGAAGCCGGGCAGTGGTGGCGCACGCCTTTAATCCCAGCACTCGGGAGGCAGAGGCAGGCGGATCTCTGTGAGTTCGAGGCCAGCCTGGTCTACAAGAGCTAGTTCCAGGACAGGCTCTAAAAAAAATACAGAGAAACCCTGTCTCGAAAAACCAAAAAAAGAAAAAAGAAAAAAAAAAGACGTAAAGCAGGAACTGGATAAATTCTGGTATTTTGATAGATCCTAACTTTTGGAGCCTCACATTCTCTACTATAGGAGGAAAAATTACATTTGTTTTCCTACCCCTTATCAAAACGATCTAATATATATGGTTTATTTGAGTAGGAAAAAACAGTTAATTGACCAATCCACGAGTCATAGGAACTTAAAAAAATCGGTTAGCTCATACTACCCTGATGTCACAAGCCACAGCATAATGGGTAGGGTAGCGGGAGCCTTGGGAAGGGGATAGAAGAGAAAGCAGAGAGCTGGAGGCTGGGTGGTCTTAGGTTCCAGGAGGTGTGATGTCATTCCTGAGGGAGCGGGCGTTCAAGAGTCATCTCTTGGCAGTTTCCTTAGGGCAGTAGCAGAAGGGATGTGCGGTGGGAAGACAACGTTTTGTGTAACTCCATGTAGCCCTGGTAAGCTGGGAAAGGCATCTCCACCCTTGCAGTCTGGCTCCAAATCCTCCATGAGGGAGGATCTGTATGAATTCCTCCAAGAACCAAAATTCTTAAAAAATTGCCAAAGTGCTTAGATGCTCATTTGAAAACAAACAACCTTAAAACAGGTATGAGGGTTTTTTTGAGTACTCCCCACTACTGTTTAAAAGTATTGACACTTTTAAGAAATAACAGGTGTTAGTCATGGCTCACACCTTTAATTCCAACACTTGGGAGGCAGAGGCAAGTGAATCTCTGAGTTTGAGTCCAGCCTGGTCTTCAGACCAAGTTTCAGAAAGGCTCCAGAACTACAGAGAAAACCCTGTCTCAATGCCTCCTCCTCACCCCCTAGAAATGCATAAAAGATAGAACAGGTGTTAGCTCATGTGTTCCTTACAACAGTGTCACAGATACCACAACCAATGCCCCAGTGCCACTTAAGGCAGACAGAGGGGTAAGTCTCTCACCCAAAGGCACAGGGAGAATATCAGGGGGAGCTGATACATGAACCCAGGCAGATTGTATTCATAATAACACCAGTCACCTGGCCGCCTGTCGTCCATTCTTGGACTCTATGTGAAATATTAAACATTTGGATTTCTAGTTCTCATCTCAGAGCTTCTGAAAGTCCATCTTTGGCCATGGTCCCAAGAAGTCTATGTTGCTAGCCTGTCTCTAGTAGTTCCCTGTGGATCTATAGACCAGCACTGGGGAATAGAAGGTACTGTTGTTTAAAGTTTGTCTTCCTCCCTCCCTCCCTCCCTCCCTCCCTCCCTCCCTCCCTCCCTCCCTCCCTCCCTTCTTTCTCCTTCCTTTCTTCTTCCCTTATTCTTTCTTTCTTTCTTCCTTCCTTCCTTCCTTCCTTCCTTCCTTCCTTTCTTCCTTCCTTTCTTTCCCTTTTCTCTTTCTCTTTTTTTTAGATTTTATTTGTGTGTGTGTGTGTGTGTGTGTGTGTGTGTGTGTGTATGCCTGTGTGAGTTTATGTGCACTATGTGTATGCAGATGTCTTGAAGGTCAAAGGGAGACAAATCCCTTCGAACTGGAGCTGCAGTTAGTGGTTAGCTGTTTTATGTGTGTGCTGGGAACTGAGCCTAGGTTGTCTGTAACACAGTGACTACCTTTTTTTGTTTGTTCATTTTGTTTTTTGAGACAGTGTTTCTCTGTAGCTTTGGAGCCTGTCCTGGAACGAACTCTGTAGACCAGGCTGGCCTTTAACTCACAGAGATCCACTTGCCTCTGTCTCGCGAGTGCTGGGATTAAAGGCATCTGTCACCACTGCCCGGCAACAGTGACTACTCTTAACCTCTGAGCCATCTCTCTTGTCCTCCTGTAGTCTCTTCTAGTTGTGAGTAGAGCTTAAACATCCAGAACTGGCTATTCAGTAAATTCAGAGGTTGCCTGAAATCATATGTAGATAGGCATAAGCTGTGCCCGTGTTTTGTGCCGAGTAACAATATTCGGAACCAGACAACAAAGACATAATGATCCCCCAATGAAAGACGCAGATCTGAGATGTTACCTCACTCAGCTGCCATGGACCAGAGAGAGTGGCGGCCAGAACCAAACATTCTTGTAGTGTATAATGGCAATTTCCTAAGATATGTGTACCTGTTTAATAAAACTAAATTGTTAATTTACCTAGTACTTTGTGATGATAAGAATAATAGTGAGCAATTTATTTGTTACTCCTAAAGTTCCAATCTAGTACTCCTTTGTAATAGGAGAAGTGAACTTTCTCTATGAGCTTGTCACAAGTCCTGGCTAGGACTAGCTCCATGAAGACACATGGGACATTTGTGAACAGCTGCAGACTTTTCGGGGACAGCTATGGCATGCATCAAAAGATTCAGGTCTTTTCACCTTTTTTCTCTTACTGTCGGTCTAAGATCTTGTATTCAACTCACATGTTTAAAAGGAAGTGGCTTCATTGAGCTTCTTTAAGGTAAACACCTGAGGCATAAGTTAGAGTCCACACATAAATGAGGACTGGTCCACCCCATGAATGGCTCTGGGCAGGCACTGCTGTCGTGTCCCTTGACTCATTATGAATCAGAGCATTTCAGTTTTCCCATTTACACTGACCATTAACACAAACAAATATTGGCTTCCTGGCTCTTCAGGGCAATTATTAAAATCCAGGAAAGATGGACATTTATTTAACGAAACGGAATTCAATGTTAGTAAATTGTTTTTGAAATACACATCTAAAATTTTTTTAGCATTGTCTTTTATGTTAATATTTTTCTCTTCCCTTTTCAAGGCCTTCCATCTTTTAGTTTTTATGTATATCTTTGGCTTGCAAAATTCTGCTTAACAATGAAAATAAAAAAAAAAAAGATGACCAATCAAATGAGGAACAGAAAATGAAGAGGTCATGAACGGAGATCTCTTCTGCACCTTTCTTTTCCTGAGCAGTTTGTATTCCCAGAATGCTCAGGTCATGGTCTTTCCCATACTGTTGATGGATACATTGAAACAATAGGATCAAGCTTTTGTGGAAGCAAAAGGTAAGCCGGAGATCAAGAGTGAAAAGGAGCAGAAAACTCTCGGCCAGTTTGCCAATCAGATAACCATGAGAAGTCAGTCCACTGGCAATGGTCATCTTCCCTAAGAAAACAACTTATCTGAGCAAATAAGGAGCTCATGGCGACTCAGTGAAGAAGAGTGCTTGGTGTGTAAGCCCGACGAGCTGAGGCCGATCCCCTGAATCTGCAGAAAAGAACAGGCATGAAGGCCTGCACCTGTGAGCCCATGGTTAGACAGGAGGCAGAGATAGAAGCATCTTCCACGTCAAGAACAAATTAGCCTGCAGGACAAAGCAAGGCAGAAGCAAGAGAGACACAAAACAAAACAAAGTGAAACCAGGTGAAAGAAGAGACTTGACTCCTAAAAGTTAGTCTCTGACCTCCATATGCAAGCGGCTCCATATGCAATCACGGCACAAAGAAAAACAAAAAATCATAAGCAAATACATACTCTTCTAAATGCAAATGGGAATTTTGGGAGGATTTCAATCCCTGTTTTACCCCAACTCCTCTGAAGGATTCAGACGCTCTGCCTGTTGGCCTGAGCTCAGCGACAGCCTACTTCCTTTCCCCTTTACCAAAGCAAGTCTTGTGTAGCCCAGTTTCTATTTCATTTGTTCCTGCACATGTCTTAAAGGTCTCTGTCATTATCTCCACTGTACACACAGTTAATGCCAAATGCCCGAGGCAGGATCAAGCCCTGAAACTCTTTCTCTCTCTGGCTCTTCCTGTTCAGCCTTTTAAACTCCCACAGAATACCCCTTTCCATCGGTATGTTTCCTGGTTCAGAAGTCTGGGTTGCGTTGATGAAGATGTCGTTTGAGACTTTACATTCCATAAGGTGGGGTGTTTTCTAAGCCTTGGACTGGGTCTGTTCACTGCCCATCTCAAAGGTCCCTTTTGCTAGCTCAGATGTGGTCTGAGGAGTCCATGGGGTAATGCTGGAAAGCAGAGCTCCCCTTAACAAGTACATAAAATCTGCACGGTAAGATGGTTAAACCATGAAAGTCACACAAAGAATGAATGGATGGCCCACGCAGTCAAATCCGTGGTCCACTTCACTCCTCATTTTGTCGGCTTTCAAAGATGTCTGGTCGCTGTTGGAGGAACACCCTCCCTCACACCTGGAAGATCTGGTTGGCTCTTGCCCTCCATTCTCTTCTCTCCCTTCCTTCCTTCCTTCCTTCCTTCCTTCCTTCCTTCCTTCCTTCCTTCCTTCCTCCTGTCACTATGGTTCCGGGACTGAGTCCAGGGCCTTGTATACAACCAAGAAATGTTCACCACCCGGTAATATCCTCGGTGCTGGAAGAGCATTTGTTTCCTAGGCAATAAATACATAGCAGCAAGGTCCAAGGCACTCTAGGGGTAGGAGGTCCTGGCAGCTCCCAGGCCATTGTTTCCAAGGTCAAAAGGACATGTAATTCTCATCTCAATGGAAATGCAGTCAAGGTTTCATGCGTTAAGATTTTTCTAGTGCAATGATTTCAAAGTCGTTTTTGTTCGTGTCTTGATTTTCCAACAAGTCATCTTTCTTTTGACTTGTTGGCATTCTAGTCTCTGTACTGGTCTCTAGCTCTCCAAGCGTGGCTTCTGGAATTTTCCGGAGGGCGAGGGAAGCCAGCAGCACTGGGTGTGCTGTGTCACATGTGGGAATCGAAATGCACAGTGAGGTGCTGATGAAGCCATCAGTGTGGCAGGGCCGGTCCCTGTGTGCCAGAGAAGATGCCAGGTTTCTCGGGGCCCTTCGTGCTCATACTTGCCCTGGCCCTGCAGGGCTGTTCTCTGTGCTTCTTTCCCCTTTTCCAAACCTGCTCTGGGCAGATTGCTGTGTCCAGGAAACCTTCTGCTGTTGCCTACTAAGCAAGGTGTGGCCAGACTGGTTCCCACCCAGCAGAACTGCTCTGTTCCAGAAACTTTGTTCCTATATTGCAAATTATGAGTTAGCAAACTGACAAATCATCAAAAAGCACCCAGCTCTCCAACCGTGAACTGCTTTATGAACTTCCTCTGCCCAGCCCTCCAGGGTTAACCTTCTCTGTCTCTTATAAGACTCTGTAGTCTATACTATTATTCAAGACTTGACCATATTTTGTTAAATTCATTGTTGAATGTTTCATCTATTTTGAGTAGGGACATTTCTTTATTCACTTTGTTATATTTTACTTGGGGAAAAAACATCTAAAGCCATTCAAGCTAAGATGTAAGGAGCTGATATTTGCTGGGGCTGCCTCTGCTTCTTTCGACAATCTGAACACAGAGCTACAGGATGGGTTCAGGGAATGACTGAATTTCTAACTCAAGAAATGTTCACGTCATAGTGTTAAATAGCAGCTACAGATCAGGTTCAACAGGTATGGAACACCGTATAAACCAGATAAGGACATTTGGTTTTCCCCACATAAAGATTACTTATTTTTCTTTTATCAAAAAGATTCTTTTCATACTATATATTCTGATTATGGTTTCCCCTAACCCTACTCTTCCCAGTTCCTCCAAGACACCCCCCCCCAAAAAAAATCTGGATCCATACCCTTTCTGTCTCTCTTAGGAAAAACAACAACAACAACAAAAAGAACCAACCAGCCATCTAAGGAATAATAAAAAATAAAATACAATAAGTTAAATAAAAACCAAACAAATCAGAATATGACAAAACAATCCGACAAGAAAAATAGCTGAAGTAAAAGTACAGAAAATGCAGATAGATACATAGACATATACACATATACACAGAGAGAAATCACACACACACACACACACACACACACACACACACACAATCCCAAATGGGAAGCAAAGAATCTGTAAGATAAAAAACAAAACAAAACAAACAAACAAACAAACAAACAAACAAAAAGCCCCAAAGCCTCAACACAAAAAACATTATCTCGACTTAACATTATGAGACAAAGAACGTCCAAAGAAGCTGCTGTGTTTTGTGTTGCTCATCCATGGCGGGGCCTGGGGCCTACCCTGAAGAGTGGTTTGTTTCCCTAGTGAGACTCCCTTAGAGAAAACTAAGGTTTCATTTGTAGGTGGCTATCAATTGGATAGGGTTTCTGGGTTAGGGGCAGGAGCACGTGTCCTCTTCCCTCAGCAACAGTACCTCATCTGGTGCAGCCCTGTGCAGGCTGCCTCAGCCTCTGAGTTCAGCTGTAGACTAGCCCCGCTGTGCCTAGAAAGCCTCACTTCTGCCATGCCATCCATCCTCTCTGGCTCCTGCGTTCTTTCTGCCTCCTTGAGCCCTGAGTGAAGAGATTTGAGGGAGAGATCTGCTGTAGAGCAGAGTGTTCCCAGATCTCTCACTCTTTCTGCATACTGCCTGGCTGTGGGTCTCTCTGTATTTCATCCATCTGCTGCAGGAGGAAGCCTCTCTGGGGAGGGCGGATGAGGAAGGCGCTAATCTATGAGGATAGCGGGATGTCATTAGGAGTCATTTTATTGCTGTGTTCCTTGAGCAGAACAGCAGTGTTTGTTTCCCGGGTCTCAGGTTCGTCAGTACCCTAAGAAGAAAAATGGTGTCGCTGTCCCTTTGAGCCCTTCCATAGTGGTTTGCATTATGCAATGCTGTGGCTCTTTCACATGCGAAATGTTATTTGGAGGAGAGACAGGAGCCTAAAATGACCTCAGGAAACCACAAACTTGAGGCCTGGGTGATGACTCAATTGATAAAGTATATGTTGTGTATATGTGAGGATTCCTGGCACCCTCGTAAAAGCTTGGTGATTGTGGTGTGTGTGTGTGTGTGTGTCTGTGTGTGTGTGTGTGCTCGTGTGCTTGCACGTGCAGAGACAGGTGGATCTCAGAGCCCACCAACTAGCTAGTTTAGCCAACTAGTAAGCTTCAGGATCAGTGAAAGACCCTGCCTCAAGGAAAAAGGGATGGAGACCTACAGAGGAAGACCTCTGGCATTGACATCTGGCCCCCACATACATGTGCTTGCAATGTGCACAAACACATATCTAACACATACAATTTTTCAAAAAAGGAAAATAGTGATTATTGCTGTCAGGTTAAAAAAAAAAGGAAAGAATAAATTTACCAAAGTAAGTGGAGTCCATGTTATAAGCTGTGGAAGCCATTGTTAACCAACCTTTCTGAAAGTGGCCCTGGAAGTGGCTATCCTGTGTTGATCACAACAAGTGGGTACTTGGTTGAATGGAACAGACGCTGGCTGTATTGGCAGTGAAGGAGTAGGTTTTTTTTTTTTTTTTGCCGAGGGATAAAAATTCTAATAAATTTATGTTAAAAACAAACAAACAAACTAGGGAGATCACTCGGGCCTGTAAGAGCATTGGTCGTGCAAGTTTGAGGATCTGAGTTCAATACCTAGAACTTCCCATAAAGAATCCATGGAGTCTTAAGGCTGGAATCATCTAGAACCCTGGTGCTGGGGGTGGGGCAGAGATAGGCTCACTGGGGCTTTAAAGCTGCCAGGTTCCATGAGATTCTCTTAAGGAGACTCAATTAACTATTGAAGCTAGATATGTAGTTATTTCATGTGTCTTCTAAAGGTGTGTGTCCTAGTTGGGTCAGTGACCATGCTCTGCCCACACCACCCGCCACCACTTTGGAAATTGACCTTATATTAGAGTCCCTCTCTATTTCTGTATTTTTTTAAATACTGAAAGGAAAACAAAAACCGCAGCCTTTTCTCTCTATGAGTACCTCTTAAAATTTAATTTAGAAGTTAATGCTCAATGATTAGCTTTTTGTTAACTTGGTACCAGCTAGGAATTTCTGGGAAGAGGGCACCTCAGCTGAGAAAATGCCTCTACCATGCTGGCCTGTAGGTAAGCTAGTGGGGCATTTTCTTGATTGGTGATTGGTGTGGATGGGCCCTGGGGCCCAATCCAGTGCCACCCCCAAGCGAGCAGGTGGTCCTGGATTATTTAAGAAAGCAGGTTTAGCAAACCACGAGGAGCAAGTCAGTAAGCAGCACCCTTCATGGTTTCTGCCTCAGTTCCTGTCTCCAGGTTCCTGCCCTGACTTCCCTTCATGGTGGACTCTAAGCTGTAAGATGAACTAGACCCCTTTCTCCCCAAATTTGCATTTGGTCATGGTGTTTACCACAGCAATAGAAACGTAAATTGTATAGGCACTTATGCTCTTACACAAGTAAGGAAGCACTGAAAAGTCCTGGGCATCTCCTGCAGGGGGGGAGATACTAGTGGAGAGAGAGAGGGAGGAGAGGGAGGGAGGGAGGGAGGGAGGAGAGGATGTCTGTGCTCTTAGAAGCATGTTAGACAGGGCCCACTGTCTGTTCCTTGAGGGAAGCTGAGTTTATGCAGGAGGCTGACTTCTCCCACCTGGGAAAGCTTCTCATGGAGTGATTTTGGAGCCCAGTTAAGAAGTGTGTACTGGGCACACTGGGAAGGAAGGATGGACCAGCGTGGGTTAGGTGTATTCACGCTTTGTTACAAACCACCTCCAAAAATGCGAAAGCTACGGCCATTTACTGGTCACTGTCCCTTGGCTTGGCAGTTTGGTCAGAGCTCAGAAGGAAGGCTTCTCTCTGCTCTACAGCTGTTTGCGGTTGCTGGTGGTCGGGTCGCAGATGGCTTCGCTTCTGTCACAGCTGGACGGCTGCGTGTGAGCTTCTCTTTTCATAGGGAGTGAAAGCAGAAGCTATGAACCTTTTAGGAGGAGGGTGGAAGGGGGTGGCAGTGTGGAGTGGATGGGGGCATTGCAAGTCATTTTAACAGCTCCCCTTACCCAAGCCCCTTCCATTCCTGCCAGACCCCTTTGTTTTCCTAACAAATCCCCCCTCCTACTATCTACAGTCTTGTGTGTGTGTGTATGTGTGTGTGTGTGTGTGTGTGTGTGTGTGAGAGAGAGAGAGAGAGAGAGAGAGAGAGAGAGAGAGAGAGACCCACTGAGTTTAATTAGGACTGCTTGCATGAGCACGATTAGGGCGTTATTTACAGGAGCATGGGCAACTTACCAGTCACTACACACTGAAGAAAGAGGCTCCTCCTTCCCAGCAACTATTAGCTGCCCATAGCATAATTCTTCAAGGAATAAGCGTAGTGTCTCATGAGCCCTATCCCATTCTATGTGGGATGCTGACATCTTGTACAGGTAAGCACACTGCTCTGTGTTCATAAGTGAAACATTCATGTCATGTCCTGAAGACAATGCTCCACATCATGACTCCCCATCCTCTGGCTCTTATATTCTTCTCATTCAGCCTCCCACAGTGTTCCCTGGGCCGTGGAAGGGGCTCTCTAGAGGTCCCATCTAGGGCTACGCATTTAACCGTCGCTTTATTCTCAGTACCAGTTATGGTCTCCACATTAACTATCACGTCTTGCAAACAGACGCTTCTGACACCAAGGCTGAGATCACCACTATCTCTGGGTAAAAACAGAAACATCTGTAAAGCATATTTTCAGATCTTCAGTATCTCCCCCCCAATACAGTTATTTTGATGGGAAAATATAGCGCCAACCTCAAGTCTTGTCCATTCATCTGTGAGCAGAATGAAAGTCACACGGACTAGAAATGCATCCAGTCTTCCTTGCATCCTTCACCTAGAGAGAGAGGGTTTCCCAAGGCTGGCTGGTCTTCTCCCAGCTCTAGCAAATAAGGGAAGCTTTTAACCACAGATGTGCTCTACAGACAGATCATTTACACTCATCAAGCAGAATCAATGTCTCCTAGATCTGTTAATTGGAACTGATTTATGTTCTGGATTGTGCTCATATTTTTACATTACCATCAATGAAAAGCCTGCTGACTGGGATAGTTAGAAAGCAATTATAAGGCTATCACTGTAAGGATTAAGAGGCTGTGCACTTGAGCTAAATGTCCGTGGCACATACATCATTCTGTAGAGCATGGGAGTAGGTTCAGAAGAAAAATGCTGTGTTCTGGCTTCAGTTCTGCGCCAGGCTAATGGGCAGCAACACCTTGGCTGGGGAGTGGAGAAAAGAATCCCCATCTTGCTGATTATTCCCTTCAGAAGATCCGGACACTGCACGGGGAAGATCCAGCAGGTCCTCTCTGTCCACTCTCCCCTCGCTGCTCTCCTTGATAAGGTTCCGCTTCAAAGCGAATGAGTCTCAATCTTCCATTTTCATTCTCCCTTAAGCCATTTCCCAGGGAAACGTTGAGTTAGCCAGGCTGTCCAATGCCATGTGCTTTGATTCAAATCCCTAAGCTGGAAATGAAAAGTGTTAGGACATAACTCATAATTCAGGCAAAAAAAGTAATGTCTCTTGAAATGTAATGAATAAGGTAGACTGTTATATACTGTCAATTAACTATGAACACACCCAGCCCAGCCCCAAAAATGTCCCTGCAGAAAGCTAAGAGATAACATTTTTTGATGGGGCCACCTGTGCTTCAAGGCCTCTGAGAACTTTAACAAGGATCAGTTTATGAAAATTTTTGCTCTAAGCCTGCGTGAGAAACTAAACATGCATTTTAAATTATCCATCATGTCCACCTAAGGGATTGAGAAACTGTAGGGGTAATGAAGATGCAGTGTTAATAAGCAATCAGTAGTGATTTTTGAGAGGAGGTAGAAAAACAAGAGCCCAGCTTACACTTTTGCAAGAATAAACTAGAAGCATACCTCCCCCCTTTTTTCCACGTGTATGTGTGTGTGTGTGTGTCTGTGTGAGTGTATGCCATATGCCAGTAGATTCCTTTAAAGGCCAGAAGAGGGTGTCGGGTTCCCTGGTGCTGCAGTGACATGTGGTGTGAGCTGCCCATTGTGGACTCTGGGAACCAGACTTGGGTCCTCTGGAGGAGCAGTGCATGCCTTCAACTGCTGAGTCATCATTTTAGCCCCCGTCAAAAGTGGTTTTAAATTAGAAGGACTAATTAGTGTAAACTTGTAACACACGACATCTTTTTAAGACAACTTCACTAGTATGGACTGATAAAGGTTTAGTCATAGCCATCCAGGAAAGAAAAAGAAAAATAATAATGATGTATGTTACTTTGATTAGAAGTTTTATTAGCTGTCTCTGTTTTGAGTAGGAGACAACCGAGCACAGTGAGATTAACTTGTCCCTGGTCGCAGTCATGGTACTAGGGCACTAAGAAGGTGGAGCTGGGGCTTGTGCTTTTCTCATTATGGGGTTCTGGCCAAATCGTGCTATCTCCCAGAGATAGATCTAAACAGGGAAGAAGGCAAGTGTTCCATCGTCCAAGTTCTTAGTTCAAATACTGTTTTCTTCTTGCTTAACTGGGTGACCTTAGATAAATGAATCTAATCTTTCCATGCTTCGGTTTCTTTCTGTATTAAATAGTGATAACACATGATAATATTCAATAAGCTGTGTAGATGATGTTTGTTGTTAGCATTACTGAAACAAAGAAAAAGTACCGTGTGCCTGCTTCAGATAAGAAACGAAGCAATGCCTACCACAGTAACGCCATATGCTCTTCCTGGCTCTCGGAGAACAACAGATGAGTCAGCCGCTTGGTTGGGCTGTCAAGCCTGGGTGGTTCCCGCCCGCCCTTACTCCTGGCCTGCTGCTCGGGAGTCCTAGTGCACCTGGCTGCAGGGTGCGACCCAGGCTGCGCCACCTGATGACAATAGTGGTCATCTTCTTTACCTAGGGCTGTGTCTTGTGAGGTTCAAAGTCTGTCCCCCTGGTTTATTTAACTCAGTAGGGTGATTGTTTTCCCCCGGAAAGTCCTACCTGAGGACAGGAAGACAGATTTATCAAAGGAACTGTGCCCACCACTGTTCTTCAAATTCATTATTCATAGCAGTGATCTAGAATGTGGCTGGCTGTGGAGACACAGACTACAAAGTCAAGGGGGAACTGAAGGAAAAGGAGATCTTGTCCCAAACATGGTTAATATTATTGTAACAAAAGAGATCAGTAAGTTGACATCTGCATGGCCCAAAAGCCAATTGGTACACACTTGTAAGACTCAGGAGGCTGAGGAAGGAGAATTGAGAGTTCCAGGCCATTCTGGGATGCATAGTGAGATGAGGGGGATGGGAAGAGAGAGAGAGAGAGAGAAAGAGAGAGAGAGACAGAGACAGAGACAGAGACAGACAGACAGAGACAGACAGAGACAGAGACTCACAGGCAGAGATACACAGAGAGACAGAGATACAGAGACACACAGAGAGGTGAGAAAGTAAATTTCTATACGGTTTAACATACCCAGTCTGTAGAATGTTGTTACACCAGACCCAGTCAAATAATTACGAAGGTAGACTAGTCCTCAGGTGGTCCTTGGTGCTCCAAAGCAGGAGACATTGTGCACAAGGTGCTCTCTGGTGCAGCAGGAGTCAACTCCTTCCAGGTCTTTTAGAGTCTCGATCTGTAAGGTCAATGAGGGACACAGTTCTGGAAACTTGAAGGCACACCCTGCAGGGAGGGCCTTCAGTGTGTATAAAGACTTTCCTTCTTTAAAAGAAAAAGGCACATGCATGCATGTGTGCTGTGTCTCTCTGTGTGTGCATATGCCACAGTGTTCATGCAGAAAAAAGCACGTGTATGCATATGTGCCGTGTCTCTCTCTGTGTGTGCATATGCCACAGCATGCATATGGAAAAAAGGCATGTGTATGCATGTGTGCTGTGTCTTTGTGTGTGCATATGCCACAGTGTGCATGCGGAAAAAGGCACATGCAAGCATGTATGCTGTGTCTCTCTGTGTGTGCATATGCCACAGTGTGCATGCGGAGGACAGAGGACAACTCTCAAGAATTGGTTCTTTCCTTCCATTGTGTGAGTTCCATGGATCAAATTCAGGCTCTCAGGCTTGATGGTAGGCTCTGTCACCATTTTATCAGCCCCTGAAACCTTTTTTTTCCCCCATCTTCAACAGTCTCATGATAAAACGGGAAAAGGAGATTAGGATGCTTGCTAAGTCGATAATGCAGAATGCAGATTCTGGGGAGGGGTCTCGTGAAGGGCAATGAAGGGAGAGATGCTCTGTGTGTCTTTCCTCTCTCTCTCCGGGTCCAGCCCAGAGAACCTGCAGTGAAGGGAAAGATGCTCTGTATGCCACTCCTCTCCTTCTTGGTCCAGCCCAGAGCCGACTAAGCTTGCAGGAAGAGCCGAAGTGTGACGGTTCCTCATAGAAACCTCCATTTCCAAATGTTCCATCCTGTGCTGGGGACTCAGGGCTGTGGTGATTGCATCACGGCTGCATGGTTGAGCCATTGAGAGCCTTCTTTTGACCTCTTAGTGTTTGCAACATTTGATCTGAAGTTTCAGCTTTGAATATAAAGGATGTGGTGCAAATGGGGAAGGAAATTCACAGAGAACCAACAGAACAAAACAACCTGGCCACAGAGCAGCGACACGGAGCGCATTCCTGCCCTCTCCTCCATTAGAGAGCCTCCACCTCATATCCCGGCTCCAGCAAGGTGTGGCTGTCACTCCCGTGCTCTTATTTGTCAGTTTTTGGCTCGAGAGAGGATGAAAGGCACTCTGGCAGCAGCCTAACGGGTGGTGCTGCCTCTGCGTTTGCAGCCAGGTTAAATGTGTCCTCCCGGGAGATGTCTTTCCTGCCCACTCCCTGTCTCATCTTCCTCCTCCTGGAATCCTCCCCCTCTACCATGGCAGCTTGTCCTCCCACAGCCTCCGGGATCTACCAGCTTCTGGGACTTACTTGCTTCCTCTCATGACGTTGGTGGAGACCGAAAGTAAAAGTTCCAAGACTTACCTGTGGTCCCAGAACTTGAAGGTGGAGGCGAGAGGATCAGAAGTTCATGGCCATTTTCAGATACACGACAAATTCAAGGCTAGCCTGGGCTATATGAGATGTTGTCTCAGAAAAAAAAAAAAAGACTCCAAAATGAGTTTCTTGGCTACAGTTTCAGGTCACTGGGGCAGGTGTTATGAGGCAGGGGAATCCTCCCAAAGTTCCCAGTTGGTCATTTCTCTGACTGAGGAGAGTCGTGTAGACTGGTAGAACTGAAGATGCTTTGGACGAACGGAAATAAAGCTTCCGTCCCAGAAGAGTGAAAATACACACTTTAATATCACACTTTATTCTGAGGTTGGGCAGTGTTGTAATTTTAAAAAGTAAACAACCTTATTATCATTTTATAATGACACTAAACGTAGAGGTGAAGGCGGATTCAAAAAAGCAAAAACAAAGGGGGGAGGTTAAATTTGCATTGACACTTGTGCGAGGCAATGCCATGGTGCAGCCTATTGCGTGCTAACTTACAAAACTGCACAGAAAGAATGTGGAATACACTCACAAAGAAAGATCTGAAGAAAATCTTAATAGAATTTGCACCATCCTCCTTTCGGTCCCTGGCCCCAGTGATACACAATATTGTTGAATATGTATGTCCAAACTCCAGGACTGACTCCTGCCTGGTCACCAAATACGGGGCAAGCTTTGGGATGACTGGGAAGGAGGGTGACTGGCACCCAGAGAGCAATTTCATGTGTCCAGCCCTTCACCTGACCTAGACTCTTTGGCCAGCAGTCACGGAAGACAGCCCTGTCCTGGGGCCTACTCCATGAGGGTCTTGCACTGACTTCCCAGGCCTCCTTCCCATCAGTCTTTAGATCTAGTCTCCTTCCAAGCAACGTGGACCGTAAGACGTGCTGGTCCAAGTGCTGGGAGCACTTCCCCGCTCCTCTAACGTAGGAGGCTCAGCACTCCACATCCTGCAAGTGTTGACGGGACCATCTGTAAACTAGACTCAGGCTCAGCTCCACCCTCTACGCAAAGCAAACATCTGATGAGCTAGCCGAAGTGTGGGCGTCACAATTACAAAGGCCAAAACCAGCGGGAGCAGCCGAGCCCTCCGCAAATGGGGGCTGGTTAAATATGGTGTGTAGAGTGGAAAACTACACTGCTGAAAGTCCTGTTAGGAGGTAAGTACTCGGTGGGAGGGACGGACTTGTTGCTGAAAGGTTAATTGAAAGTATACCAGATAGGAAACAGCTATTACCTCTGAGATAGGGAATTACGGGATCTTAGCTTTCTTCCTTCTGCTTACCTATTTAATGGTAGACTATGAACATGTTTGAGTTGTGTAACACATCGTTAAATTAAAGCCTTGGAGTAGGAAAACCACCATTAGCAACCTTCCTCACAAGTGCGTGGGGAGTAGCGCTTCCGGAGAGTTCTGAGGTCAATGGCTTGATTTCATTGCTTTGGTTTGCAACAGGGAGTATATTCAGCAGGGAAGGGACATTTTCCAGGGAAGTGCTTAGAGTCCTTTTGACAAGATTCAAAGTATACAAAGGTGCTTTTCAAGGTATTCGCCAAGTTTAGTTATTAATTAAATGTTTAATTCTAGTTCGATAATTTTTTTCATTTGTTTGTTTTTCGAGACAAGGTTTCTCTGGAGCTTTGGAGCCTGTCCTGGAACTAGCTCTAGTAGACCAGGCTGGCCTCGAACTCACAGAGATCTGCCTGACTCTGCCTCCCAAGTTCTGGGATTTAAGGCGCGTGCCACCACTCCCAGCTCTAAAAGTTTGGTTTATTACAGTAGATAGTTATCTTCAGGTGATACATTTTTTCCAATTAATCTGTGTGGTATTTATACCTGTGTATATTGTATTACGATTTAGAAAATAGGGCCAGGCAAGATGGCATGCAAGAGGGGTGTGACCTGCTCTCCTGTTCTCATACCCTCAGGGCCAGTTCACCCACTCTCCTGTGAACAGGGTCGGCTCTATTGTGTAGCCCAGGAGAGGTGTAGGACCCTCTCTCCCTCCCAAGTGCTTCAGCCTGTGAGGGTCACTCTGCAGGTGATCAAAAGAGAAATGTGGACACCAACCCAGCCACAAAACCTTTAACCTACAATCTGTCCTGCCTGCATAATATGCTAGGGTAATAGTGGCATAGAATTTGTGGGATTAGCCAACCAATGTCTGATCTGACTTAAGGCCCAGTCCACTAGAAGGAACCCACACCCAACACTGCTTTGGTAACCAAGAACTAGAGACTAGACATCCCAGAGACCTAGGGTTAAACCAAAACTTCTGGTCTGAAAAAAAAAAAATCAATAAAATGATTTCTAATGAACTTTTACTGTACTGAGAGTTGAGGGCCTTATCCAGTCACCATCAGAGGAGATGCTTCTGGCAGCAGATGGGAACAGCTGCAGAGACCCAGTTAGACATTATGTGGAGAGTGAGTCTGAGTTGGAGATCTTCATCAGCTCTCTCCCCTAGGATCCTACTCAGGGAATCCGGAAGAAGAGGGGGCCGATAGGAGCCAGAGGGGATGGAGGACCGCAGGAGGGCAAAGCGCATAGGAACTCGCAGAGCCTGAAGCAGCAGGCGCAGGGCCTGCAGGGTCCTCTGCGTGTATACTGCAGCTGTTAGTTTTGCGTCCTTAGCGCACTCCCGACTGAGAATGAGTGGACCTCTGGTTCCTGCGCCTGCTTTTGGGACTCTTTCCTCCCTGTTGGGGTGTTATGTCCAAACTTCGACATGAGAGTTATTGCTTCATCTTGTTATAGTCGTATTTGGTCGCGATCTCTTAGAACCCCATTCTTCTCTGATGAGAGACAGAAAGGGAGTGGATCTGAAGGGGAGGGGATGCGGGGAGAACTGGGAAGAGTAGAGGAAGCTGAAACTATAATCAGGATATATTGTATGGGAAAATAATTTATTTTCAATAAATGAAAAAATGTTAAAAAAAAGAATCAGTTGCTTTCTGTGGATTTTTTTGTCTGTTAAGTCCTGCATAAATACTGATTTCCTTGACTTGTTAATAATCTAAGGAACAATTATAGATTCTATGCAATAAGACTTTCCAATGCTATATTAATATTAATAATATTAACCAAATTTACCATTTTAGTAATTTTAAACTGTTAAATAATGATGGCATTTTTGCCCTTTATTATTTGAACCCATGTCTATTCTCTATGGAAGCTTCCTTCTCTCCATGGTAATGGCCATATTTGCTCAACATAAAGAAACCATTAATTGCAAAACAAACTATTATTTTAGCAAACAAATGTTCTTAGGGATTTTCTTTGAATGCCTACGGGTCCTGTTCCTGTCAGAAAGAACGCACTGTAGAACAGGGGAAGCATGCAGCTTCTCCACATACTGTGGTGAATGTAGAATTTAAAATTCTGCTACTGACAGGAATAGCCTTTCTGTACAACTCCACTGGAAACCTAGTCCTGTCATAGGAGTCTTTGGTGCTCTCCAGGACAGACCAGGGGGCCACTTTCTAGCTGAGGAAGGTCAAGTGTCTTATGTCTGACCTGTGTTGTCATGGTGCTTTCAGCTGCTCATTTCCTTCCCACATGACATCAGGAGAAACCGTAGAATAAATAAACAAAGGAATCAGAGTGCGATGTAGGTGTCAGGCTTCATGAAATGGATGCTGGTGTTTCGAAACCAGAAGGACAAGTTCCTCCCATTAAGTGAAAGAAGGCATAATCACTTGGGGACTTTTCGTTTTCATCTGAACTGGCTCCTCAAGAACTGACTATCCCTTCCTTCTTCCTCCTGGTGTTTAGGCCAGAGTCACTGTCTGCCTATCAGCAGAGTCCCTAAATAAATGGTATTGGTGATAGATTTGTGTGCTGGCTAGTTTTATGCCTACTTGACACAAGTTATAGACACCTGAGAGGAGAGAGCCTCAATTGTTCTCAATTGCTCCCTTAAGATCAGGGTGCAGGCAAGCCTGGAGGGCATTTTCTTAATTAGTGATTGGTAGGGAGGGCCTACCATTGTGGATGATGCTATCCCTGGGCTGGTGGTCCTGGGTTCTATAAGAAAGCAGGTTGAGCAAGGCAGAGGGAATGAACCAATAAATGTCTCTCCAAGGCCCCTGCGTCAGCTCTTACCTCCTCGAGCAGGTTCCTACCTTGCTTTAGTTCCTGTCCTGATTTCCTTCAGTGATGGGCCATGATGTGGAAGTGTACACCAAATAAACCCTTTCCTCCCCAGCTTGCTTTTGGTCATGGTGTTTCATCATAGTAATAGTATGGACAGCTAGGACAATTTCTTAACTGTATCACTATGGTCCTACGCAGTGTCTCCAGCAATTACGGAAAGAAATTCTAGAACAGATGGCTGGCTTTATCCACATGCATGTGACAGTGAAAACAGCAAAGCTCATAAGCCAACGGGAGGCCGGAAGGGGACTGTGTTCTTGCTAACAGTTCCTTGGGTAGGTTGGTATGGTGGAAGATGATTGCATGGGTCGAAGGAGAGGCCTGGCAAGGGCAATGCCTCTGAGGATGGAATTAGGTTTGAGAAAGCCTGAAACAGAAAGAGATTCTTTTCAGAGGTGTAAATCAAGAAACATTTGTATTTATTTGGGAGCAGTACGGATGACTTACCTCTCTCAAGAGCCATCGGTGAAATCCGATAGGACTCACTACTGGGGAGGAGGTGGGAGTTAGAAGTCACTGTGAGATAGAAGAGCCCCATCTCTCCCCTCCTCCCCCCAAAAAAACAACTTACATTTGGATTTGTCAAGTGTCATGACACTCAGGACAGAAAAATGTTCCAGACTAAATTACAGAAAGTCGTGGTGTTAACAGTTCCTGAGCACCAGCCGGCTGCCGAGAATGTGCCGTGGGAGTCTCGCTTTACCCTCTGTGCCACCTGGGAGGTGGGCAGGTTTGGTCTGCTTTGCAGAGGAAGGTGAATGGCTCTGAGTGTTTACATAAGCGCCAGCTCTGAAGCCTGGCCAGCTTTGCGGCTGGAATTGGACACCTATTACCTTACCTACCTACCTCTCTTAAGCCTCACCTTGACACAAAGGCGACAGAGCTCTCTATTCCCTGTCCAGCCTGGCAGCTCTAGCATGCACAGAGTGGCCTTTGGCCTATACCATTGTGCGTTCACCCACCGTGCATGGCCATGTGGTGGATTCAGTGCGTCAAAATCTGCATTTAAATCTTATGTACGGTTTTACATGGTTCTATGTTTCCTCTTCAGATCATCACCTCTGGGACACTGGTATTTGCCTGTTGGGTCTCTCGCCGCATTTGATGAATAAGTGATGGTCATTTAACACCTATGGGTTGATCTTCACGAGCGTGGGTGAACAAGTTGTTTATCTACATGATAATTCTTGCATCTACAATGTTAGAGCTTCAGAGAGATGAATGGGGAGGATAAATGGAATGGAAATTCTGAGGTCTAAATTATTAAGGATTTCTGTTTTTTATTTACTTAGTGTGTATGTTTACGCACACATGCTTGTGCACATGTCTGTGCCATGGCACATTGGTGGAGATCAGGGGACAACTAGCAAGATTCGGTTCTTGTTTTCCATTGCGTAGGCCCCAGGGGTTCAACATAGGCTATCAGGCTTGTCTGCAAGTGCCCTTATGTGCTGAACCATTTCTGCAAGCCCCATCAATCGCATCCGTAAGCGTTCTTCGTTACCTAAGTTTTTATTGTAGAAATCCCTTTAGATTTTTATCAGCTTCCTCGTCACGTGTCTGTTTTATCGTCCACCTCACCGCACAGACAACTTAATCAGAGCCCTACCTTTTCCATATTTCCTGTGTAAATATCACTCAAGGTCAAAGGGGGTGGGCAGGAAAACAACAGCTAATTTCATTCAGGAGACTGTGTTCTCCTGGCTGTGGTGGCTGTTTTCTGCTTGAATCACCCCCCCCCCCCCCCAACACAGCACTGGGTGTGGGTGCCAGGCAGAAGTGTCTCAATGAACCAGAGACCCCCTTTCATTTCATGGTAGGGACTTTCTTTGCCTCAGAAAGTATGTGTGATTCCGATTACTATAATCCCCATTCTTTCCCCAAATGTGGTTCTGGAGGAGGAGGCGGCTTTTGCTGGCACCATGTGCTGGCTTCATGGAAGCCAGTAGCTTGTTTTTCCATCTGGTCTAGACCCACAGTTTGCAAACCTCTTTCTGAGTTACTCATTCCCTGGTAAACCCCAATCCTGGGCTACTTTCGGACGTGTGGCGGGTTTTGCCCTGAGGCCTGCAAACATACTATGGCCCCGTTTAGTGGTATTTTGCTGCCAGAAGTCCAGCTAGTTCTACAGAGGTTTGTGCTCGCCAGCTCAGGCTCGTCTCAGTTCAGAGCATGGGGTTATCTCTGTGAAGCTGATGCCTTGAACACATAAGGGATGGCCCTTCACACTGTTCCTGCTGGGAGACATGGCCAAGCTTTCGGCTACAGATCCCCAGACATTAGTTTGGAGTTGTCCTGGTATTGGTTCAAGTGTTCCTGGAGGGTGTCCACGTTTGGAACTTCCCCATGTGCTCTGACATGGCTCCAGCTGTAGCTTTTCCTGCCAGGGAAGGGGGTGAACTCCTCTGTCTTGTTTGTTAGACTGAAGTGGCTGAATTCAGCCTTCCCCTGACCCTGGAGCCCCTTAAACCTCTCTGTGGGGCTGCCGTGAACGGCACAAATGCAATCAAAACCATGAGTTTCTTTTCTTAAAAAAAAAAAAAAACCCTTATTATTGTTATTATCAGTTATTATTGCTGTCAATTATTATTATTAACTATTATTGTGTTGCATGCACACATGGTGTGTGTGCATTGTGTGTCACAGCACATGTGGAGGTCAGAGAACAGCTTTGGTGGGATCAGTTCTCTCCTTTCACCTTTGTGCGGATTCTGAAGGGTCAAACGCGGGTCGTGTGTACTAGTGTGTCTCTCGGGGTACCCACACCACAAACAGGCTGCCTGGGTTAGAGTCCCACCTGGTCACTCACTAGTTTCTTGACCTTAAGAAAGCAGCCTAGCCTGTCTTTGGCGTGAAGAGCAGAAGCGAACACAGCGCGCGGTCCTTAGTCACGTGACCTCAACTCCAGTCCCACGGGACCACTTCGGCACGCTTTCCTTGAGTACAAGGGAAACGCACCGTCATTGTTAAGCAGATGAAAATAAAGAAAAACCATTGCTTATATGTTTATTTTCCTGGGGCCCACAGCGTCTCTGCCGTTCTTCTCAAGACTCTACGGGCATTTGCAACTCCTTACCTGGTGTTCCCCGGGGAGAGAATTGGACTCCTCACCCCTTTCCTGCGCTGGTTTGGATTCTGAATTCTAACTTGTTTTCAATACTCTGGGCTCTTGATACTTTTGGGTTTTGTTTGTTTGTTTTTTCTAGTATCTCCTAGGCTGGTGCCATCTACAAATTTAAAGTTGTGTCTTTGTGTGTGTGTGTGTATTTATTTTTTTTAAATATTTATTTAGAAAATACTAAAAGGCAGGGAATTCTGTTGTATTGGCTAGGCAGCCCTTCAATACTGGCACAGGGGCTGGCCTTAAGGCTGCTGAGTAGATGTGCAATTTATTCAGGCTCCTTTTGATGTCTTACCCATGGCGATGATGTGTGAAGATTCACGGGTTTTGTAGAAATGGCTAACATGTGACTGGACAGCTTTTCGGCCACTAAGCTGGGGATTCTGTAACAGGAGCGATGGTGTCACACGGGTGTATTTGCTACCTGTTGTTTTTACTGCTACATAACGATTGGCATATTCTGTCTATTTTAAGCAAAAGATGTTTAAAACATCCTTTAAACATTGATAGGGACTAGTTTACCTTTTATAATTTCTTAGTTTCTTCCTCCAGTTATTATTTTTAGTTGATATAGATATTTGGACAATTTTTTTTTAAAATAAATATAGCTTCAGTGGCCAGCAAGATGGCTTAGCACGTACAGGGGCTTGCCACCAAGCTTCATGACTCGAGCTGGATCTGCTAAAGTTGCCCTGCGACTCCCACAAGCCCTGTGACACACACATACACAAACACACACGCTATATAAAATAAAAATAGCTTCAAAATTATCAGCTATCCATATACATTATAAGAAACACAGATCATTTTTAAAAGCAAAGTAAAATGTAAAAATTACCCAAATTTCTATTTTTCAGAGAAAACTACTACTAATAGAATATACATGTGTCCACACATTTCCTTATTTCCTTTTTCTTCTGCCTCCCTTTCTTTCCCTTTGCTCTTCCCAGCCCTTCTTCAGAACTATGCTACCAGCTTACAGACTACTTACGACTTGTTTTCATCCAACAACCAACATATTTCTGTATTATTAAATGTTCCAGAGATCTTTTCTTTTTTTAATTTTCAAGACAGAATCTCACAGTGCAGCCCAGGTTGGCTTCAAATTCTCAATCCACTTGCCCCAGTGGAAATATTGGCATGCATCGTCACGGCCTGCTTTTCAAAATATCCTTTTGATGGCTGCACACAGTTTTGTCGCATGACTATAACTTAGTCTGCTACAAAATGATAAACATTCTGGCCTAACCTGTCTCCTAGTAGTTTTGCGTAATTTTATTTGTAAATCATCTAAAATAGATTTTTGTGTGTAACTCGAGCAGGCGTCTTGCTTTCTACCCTAATCCTTTCCCATCTTACCAGTTCAGGCAGCCGTGCTGGAGACGACTCCGGGCAAAGCACAGGGTTAGAAACAAAATTGTTTGCACTGGTTTCAGCCTGTCCTTACCAATAAAGCCCGGGAGCTTTGTCATAGGGCGAGTGGTTTTTCTAATATCATGTCTTTTCTGGTGTGATCTCATCACTATTGCGTTGTTTCAGTTGAGGTGACCACTTCCTTCCTTTCCACTGGGGTTATGCTTTCATAGTCTTGGTACCATGTGACTCCAATCTAATACTAAAATGTGGCTGGGCCCACAGATATAGCTCTTTGGTGTTTAGGGTTTTGTTGCTGTTTTTTTTAAAAATGTTGTTTTGTTTTGTTTTTTGTTTTTTTGAGACAGAGTTTCTCTGTGTGTATCTTTGACTGTCCTGGAACTCACTCTGTAGACCAGGCTGGCCTTGAACTCACAGAGATCTGCCTGCCTCTGCCTCCCGAGTGCTGGGATTAAAGGCGTGCACCACCATGCCCGGCTTTGCTATTGTTTTATCTTAAAACTTTTATAGGATGTGAGTTCTAGCCATGAAATGGGTCATTACATGAAGACTACCTTATCATTGAGCTCCCGAGTCTTGAAAATCTTTTTATCTCTAAAGATAAGATATTTAAGGAAATAAAATACTTTAATACGCACCTAAGCCCATGGTTCTCAACCTTTCTAATGCTGGGACCCTTTAATACGGTTCCTTATGTTTCAGTGAGCCATGACCATAAAATTATTTTTATAATTGTAATTTTGCTACTGTTATGAATAATAATGTAAATGTCTGTTATGCAGGCTGTCTGATATGTGATCCCTATGAAAGGGATGTTCTGCTTCCCAAAAACTCACCTAAGTGAGTTTGCTATCCATTGCGTATAGAATCTACCAGTGACTGTAAACAGAAAGTTGTTCAGAGAAAGAGAAATAACATTTCTTAGAAGCCAGGCCATGAGCTGGGCTTGGTGGCACACACCTGCTAGCCTAGCACTCAGGTGGTGAGACTGGAAAATCACAAGTTCCAGTTCCGTGTCTCAAAACAGCCTATACCAAAGCCAAGCCAAACCATACCAACCAGCCAAACAAACCCCAGCAACAGTGAAGAAAGAAGCCCGGGGCTGTGCACGTCCACACATCATCAAGTCGAACTATAGCTTTGCTACACATTAGTGCCCTGATTCTCAGGAGAATAACCAAATTTCCTAAAGCCCAATAATAGACATGGTGTGGAACTGAGATAGAAATACAAGTCTGCCACCAGGATAATTCCTTCCTTTATTACGGTTCAGTGACTAACTGAGCAATTCATTGGCTCAAGAGTATATCTCAACGCAAAATGAAGTAACTAGTGAGCATAATATCAGATAACAAATGTTTACCTCCTCTGATCTTTTAAGGCATCCGAAGCTGGACCACACTGCTTAAGTCTCTTGTGTATAACTAGCCTCATTATGGCCAGTGAGACTCCATCGGACTGGCCAGTACTTCTTTCCCAGGGAGTCTCAGAACTTCTAATGAACATGAACCAACATCTACTAGCCACAGGCTTTGGTGTGATATAATCATTTAATTATATCACTCCAGTATTTAATTATATCATTCCGGTTTTTAACGCACATTCCACCCTAATGGGGGGAAAACAGGTTTCACTAGAATTCCTTGCATTGCATACTTCTTGCATGAGACAGTAATGAGGCAATGTCTAGGTCCTACTGAAGGTCATAAAAACTAATTCGTAACGCAAAAAGAAGAACATTGTTACCACCAGGTGTGCCAGTTACCAGTGAGGTTTCCTTGAGAACATCAGCTGGGGTTTTTCTTCCTATAATACTTCAGTTGCTATCATTCCTTTCTCAACCTGTCTGAGAAGTTAGAATCCAACTTTTAAAAAATATTATTTATTTTATTTATTTTAAAAAAGATTTATTTATTTATTATATACAGTTTTCATCCTCCATGTATGCCTGCAGGCCGGAAGAGGGCACCAGATCTCATTACAGATGGCTGTGAGCCACCATGTGGTTGCTGGGATTTGAACTCAGGACCTCTGGAAGAGCAGTCAGTGTTCTTAACCTCTGAGCCATCTCTCCAGCCCTTATTTTATTTTTTTAAAGAAAGGATCTTGCTGTGTTGCCTAGTCTATCCCGCCATCTTTGGGCTCAACTGATCCACCTTTCTGAGTCCCCCGTTCCCAGTAGCTGTCACCGTAGGTACAGACCATCACAGCAGCTCCAGCTTATTTAGGAATAACCAGAGAAAGAAATACACTACCGCAGCTAGGAAAGTGTTGAAAAAAATCAGTTATGAAAGGATTTATTAATTGTTTTGTTTAGAGTTATATAATTTTGTCTTCTTAGAAGTTTGAATTTCATGTTCAAGATCAAAACCAGGACACAGCCAATGAACATTAGCATTTTTGGAAGACTATGTGATTTTTCAAATCCGAACCCTGCTGACACTAAACTACTCATCTCTTCATTGTTTGACCTTGTCTGTTTTCCTGTCCCATGGAAACTAGTGTTTGTTTGAAATATGACATAATAACACACTAAAAACGAGAAAAGCAGCAGCGACTTTGGGTGCTATTTATACGTACAACTATAAAGCACCTATTATGGTCAAACCAAACTTTTCTGTTTTGTCTGTTTGGAGAAATAAATGGCTTTGTGTCACAATCCATTCTCTGTGAGTTTGTCATGAGGCAGTCTGTGAGTAGGCAGTCGCTTTGGACTGGGGGTGAGGGGGAAAAGCAGCTCACATGCATAGTGGTATAACATGAAACTTACCACGTGAGCAAGGGGCTGACATACAGAGGTAGGAGAGCTGAGCCAATGAGAGGCGGTTGTGAAAGAGGCCATTCATTCTGTAGCAGGAAGTAGAGGAGGGTAGGGTGGGGTCTTCAAGAGCTTCAAAGTGGGATTCAAGGATGACTCTGGATGAGTCTGTGTACAAAGCTCCATGGAGGGGGCAGGGGGCTGTGAATGAACCTTGGAATACGACCCCAGGGTTCACAGTTTTAGAGGTGAGTGCCCTTGGGTAAATGGAGATGTACAAAAATGAGAGAGCACGAAGCTTGGCTTCAGGGAGGCCCAAGTTTCAGTGGAGGAGAGAGTGGAGGAGAATGGAGAAGAGAGGATGAAAAGGTGAAGACAGACTGAAAGTCTGGGCAGCCAGAGAAAGGAGGGTACAGAATGGAGAGGGACTGACGAGGAGCATGAATTCCAGGCTGGAGACGGAGGGAGGATGAACAGCTGCTTCTTGGGCTTCTGAGAGCACAGAACTAAGGCATGTACTGAAAACAAGCTTAGCCTTGATGGCTGTTGCTGGAAGGTCGAGCAGTTCAAATCTTGCCCATTGCATAACTAGCAGGAACGGAGTAGCCGTACACAAGCAGTGCCGTGTCAGCTACCCAGCTACCGTTGTCTCTGACTTCTCTCTAAGTCTCTCCTTCCATTCACTAGCCGTGTGCCCTCAGGCAACGCTCATCTGGCTTCATTTTCTTCATTTAGACTGAGTCATCTATAGGGCTCACAAATGGATTCCATCCTCTGAAATGGTCCCACCCAGCTTGTTAAATTCTAGGCATTCTTTAAGGATTGTCTCAGAGCTACGTCTGGCTTAGGATTCTCCCAGTTGACTCATCCCAACCAGAGGAAACCTTCTCCTCACAGAATCCTCGAAGCACATTGTTGGAGCCCTGTGATGGCAGCTGTCACCTTTCCAGTGGCAGCGACTAGTGTTTCTCTCCCCCTTTAGGTCACTCCGTGAGAACAGGACCCAGTGGGACCCAGTATTTCTGCTTATGGGGGTGCTTGGGACATGATGGTCAGAGAAGACAGATGCGCGTCTGAAGGACAGAACAGCTGTGAAGTGACAGAGACTAAGGAAGAAGAAGTGAAAAATAGTCTGTAATATAATCCAGATTTTCATGGGATAATAGAGATAAGAGAAAAATATGATGTCATTAGGCCTAGCTGTTTATTTGGTGGGCCTTTGCTGCAAACTTGAAGCAGTCACAGATATAAACGGCTCTTAGTAGAGAGGGAAGCCGGGGAGGTGGCTGCTACTGGCTGCTCTTCCAGAGGACCTGAGTGTGATTCCCAGCACCCACATGGCATCTCACAACCCTCTGTAACACTAGTTCCAATAGACCCAATGCCCTCTTCCAGTGTCTGCAGGCATCAGACATGCATACAGTGCACAGAACACATGTAGGCAAAACGACTACATACATAAAAATTAAAAATAGCTGTTTCTAGAGGCACAAGCGAATCAAGCAGATATCTTAATTGAATTTAAAGAATTCTGTCATGGGATTAGAGAGATGGCTTAGCAATTAAGAGCACTTCCTACTCTCTGAGAGGGCCCAAATTTGATTCCTGGCACCTGTGACAGGTGTCTCACAACCACCATTAACGACAACTTCAGAGAAATCTGATGCCTCTGACCTCAACAGACGAACACGCACATGCACACACAGACATACCACACATGTGCGGGGAAAATCAGTCTTACACAAATGCAGTAGAAGAAGGAAAAGTGGTGAAAATTCATGCATTTGGAAAAGCACTGAAATACAAGGTGACAAGGTGAAGGACAATGTGATCATTAGACTTAACAGAACAACAAACAAACCCTAAAATGTACCTCATAATATGTGCTATATTCCATGTTAGCCAAAAACATTTTAAAAAATGTGTTTGGTAGCCTGATGCGGTCAACACACATTGTCTACCTCTACTGGATTATCATAATGCACCTAATAAATATATACAATTAAAATAGTAATAAACCTAAATATGGATTTTTAACTAAATAGCCAAAAAAAGGAGATTTTTTTTTTTAGGCTCGTAATCACCTAAAAGGTGTATTTCTAGGAAGGCATGGTGGTGCGACCTATAATTCTAGCAGCTGGGCAGCAGAGACTGGAGGGTCACAAATTTGAAGGCCCATGTGGGCTGCGTTGTGCTCACAGACCCCAGAAAACAAAGAAAAGAGAACCCAAGTGTCGAAGAGTTTTCACAGGGAGTGTATTAGTTATTAGACTGCAGAAACATATCATGTAGCTTTGTTTTGTCTACATAGAATATTTTTAGTGGCCACTTTTTTTTTTTAAATCAAACTTGAGCCACTGTGATCTGATAAAAAAGGAATGTCCTGGCTGGGGACAGAGGGACAGAACACGGGGACAGAGACAGCACAGGGAAATTCTAGGACTTCATGTTAAGTAACGGTAGCACCATCGCCATGATGGAGCCAACCCTCACCATCATCCAACCACTCTGAGTCCTCAGTCTGTGTCAGTGTCCCCATGGGGAACTCTATAAGAGGCCAACTGTCAAGAATCTGTGTATGGCAGTGGGGGTACAGAGGGTAGGCTGTTAGGTGGGCTGAGCTAAAAACAGACATGAATTAAAGCTGCTAGGCACAAGTAGAATTCTTCCGAGATAACTCAATTTGGTTCTTAAGGCTTTTTGGTTACTTGTTCGGACTCACCCAGGCCATTGAAGATGATGTCCCATATATGTTAGCTGACTGTGAACATTAACCACATCGATAGAGTGCAGGATGCCGAGTAAATGAGAACTGTAGCCCCATGAAGTTAATTCATAACACTTGTGTTTTATCATATTCATTCCTTCATGATTACATTCTTGTAAACAATTCATACAAATGGTAAATGTTAGAGCAAAGGTTTAACTCTGACAAGAGGTGAGGGATGAGTCCCCTGGCTGGTCTGGGGTGTAGAGAAGAAGCTAGAGCCATGGAGGTGTCTCTAAAACAGCTCCTTGTATCGCCTAGAGAACAACCAGTCCCTATAACCATGATTTGTGGCTGCTCCTAGGGCCTCCCTTGGAGGATATCACACAGCTCTTAACTTGAGCTGGTAAAAGCTTCAAACTCATAATTTTAGTTTCTCTCAAGGAGTTTAAGGAAGCATGGCAGCTTGTCTTCCTCACATGGTTCATGCTTCTATATATTACACAGATGTTGTTGCTGTTAGTAACACAGATGTTGATGCTTAGGTGATGACTACAGAGGTTTCTTTTATTGTGATCACAATTTTGTTTCATGTGAATGATTTTTCCTGAATGTAGCCCTGTGTCTTTGGAGAGCACTGGATCCCCCAGAACTGAGTTTTAGACAGTTGTGAGCTACCATGTGGGTGCTGGGAATCAAACCTGGGTTCTCTGCAAGAGCAGCCAATGCTCTCAACCAGTGAGCCATCTCTTCAGCCCCTGGAAGATTCATTTAATCCGTCACTCCTTCTTCACTATAGAAAAGATGAGGTGAGGCTGACGGTGGAGGCTGACTGAGAAGCCAAGGACAATGGCGATGGGCTTGGACTCTACGGCATGGACGGGCTCTGTGTGAGCCTTGTCAGTTTCGTTACTCACCTTCCTGGACCTGGGGGGAGTTGGGAGGAACTTGGACTTAACATAGTGTAGGGAACCCTGTTGGCTCTTTGGCCTGGAGAGGAAGGGAGTGGGGGTATGGGTGGAAGGGAGGGGAGGGAAGGGGGAAGAGGAGGGGAAGAGATGGAAATTTTTAAAATATTAAATAAAAAAAAGAAAGAAAAGATGAGGTGAGCTTCTGTCCGTCACTCCTTCTTCACTATAGAAAAGGTGAGATGAGCTTCTGGTGGGAAGAGTAGAATGAGGTGGAGAAGCACACAGCAGTGTGCCAGGAGAACACGATTTCAGTGACTTGAGCCAGGGGTTGGGTGAGGGGCGGTGTAACTGGGAGAGCCTCTACTTGCACCTCTGAGTGTGACTCCTGGAGACACTGGTAGGGGATCAGGTGGGCCTGGGTAGTTCAAAACTTCTTATCTATCTATCTATCTATCTATCTATCTATCTATCTATCTATCTATCTATCTATCTATTATTTATTTATTTTTATTAAGCATGGGTGTGAGGATCAGGATTCCTTGTTAAAGTCGGTTAAGGCAGCAAATGGAGAAAGGGCAGGGTTGTATGCAGGAGCTAGAACTCCTGTCATTCTTATTCTACGAGAGTCAGAGGCTTCTGGCTAGTGAAAAACCACACATGGTTGACTGAGATCTTTTAAACCATCAAGTTGTTCTAAACTTTTGCACGTCTTTTAGGGTGTAGGTCTTTTAAGCAGTTGATTTGTATGCTGAAGTATAGGCTAGTTGTTGTGGAATAGTATTTTAAGATGTGTTATATTTGTTGATGCTTTGAAGCATTTATTTTTATGTTGCAAACGTGTTGTATTCTTTTATGTTGCATTTGTTTAATCCTGTGAAGCTTTGACGCTTTGCCCGTCTAACACACCTGATTGGTTTAACAAAGAGCTGAACGGCCAATAGCAAGGCAGGAGAAAGGATAGGTGGTGCTGGCAGGCAGAGAGAATAAAGTGAGGAAAAAGGATAGAGGAGCAAGGAGAAGAGGAGGATGTCGGGGGTCGGCCACCCAGCTACGCAGCAAGCCACAGAGTAAGAAGAAAGGTATACGGAAATAGAGAAAGATAGAAGCCCAGGCAAAAGATAGATGGGATAGTTTAAGTTAAGAAAAGCTGGCTAGAAACAGGCCAAGCTGAGGCTGGGCATTCATAAGTAAGGAAAAGTCTCTGTGTGTGGTTTATTTGGGAGCTGGGTGGTGGGCTCCCTAAAAGAGTAAAGATCCCTAAAGAGTAAAAACACCAACTACAGCTAGTGCTTTAAATCCCAGAGAAGATAGGCGTTCTAGAATTTTTAACTTAGGTTGTAATTTTCTGGTAAGAAATAGAAGATGAGTGTGGAAGAATAGAACATTTATAACACTGCCATTTGAAGTTTTAACTAAAAATTATTTCTTTGGTCCTGTGAGATAGCTTAGTGGGTAGAGGCACCTGCCACCATGCCTGGTGACTTAGTTCCATTCCTGGGATCCAGATGGAAGACAGAACACAAGAACGAACTTCCTAAAATTGTTCTCTGACATCTACACACATGCAGTGGCACCTAGGCTCCCCTTCCACATTACATACATACATACATACATACATAATTCATACACAAGTGTGATAAAGTTAAGACCGTTTTCCATTATGAAACAATCTTCCAATTAAAAGTTGCAAACTGGCAAGGATAATTATTACTTATCCCTCACGAGTTTTCTTAAATGTCACCTTTCATAAATGTAGTACAATGATCAAAATTCAGATATTGATCTTAAAGCCATGAGATTAACTGATATATTTCTCAAAGGTTTCCCAGTTTGCCGCTTTGTTTTGTCTTTCATGGCCTCAATATGTTTGAAGAGAATTTATTAGATATTTTCTAAACCATCTCTCCGCCTGGACTGTCAAATGTTTCCTTGAGGCTAGAGGGTATGTTTGTGAAGGAGGGATGAAGGAGGTCGCAGAAGTGGCTCTGTGCTCTCCCCAGGCACGTCGGGAGGAGCGTGGTGTGGAGAGTCTCTTCTTGCTGGGGCGATGACTTCTCTGAGGTGGTGTCTTTCAGGGTCAGCCATTGTCAGCTTCCTACATTTTTGTTTGGTCTTTGTCACTTGGGTTATCATATTGTAACCACAGAGGGGGTGGTTTGAGCATCAGAACCCACCTGCTTCCAGTTCTAGGCTGGGCATCTATGATAAAAATCCAGCCAGGTCCTGGAGAATTCAGCTTGGTGAGGGCTTGGCTCTTGTGTGAAGATAATTTGTTGCCTTGTCCTCACTCGGTGGAAAGAAGGAACCCAAGCTCTCTGAAAGTTCCTCTTGCTAGAGCATTAACTCCATCTCTGGGGCTCCATCTTAGCGCTGTCTCCATTATCCCCAGAAGCTCCATCTCCGCATGCAATCAGATTGGGAACAAAGGATTCAACCCAAGAGTTAGGTTTTTGTTGTTGTTTTCTTGCTTTTGTTTTGTTTTGCAGGGCACGGAAGAGGCATAATTCTATCTGTTCTATGCATCTTGTGAGGAGTAATTTGGCATCATGGAAATATCCTTTTAATGGATTGGTTTTAGTATCAACTTGCCACAGATTAGAATAACCTGAGTAGGAAGCCTCACCCAAAGAATTGTCCTAATGTAGGAAAATCCACCCAAAGCATGGTGGAGGGGCACCTTTTGGTAGCAAGGACACATCAGAAGAAAGATTTCTTACTTTCTGTTTGCTTTGCCAAGTTGATTTACCCCATTGCTGTTACTGTGGATTCCTTTGGTGATAGCAGAACCAGTGTCTTCAGACTTTCTTTGGGTGACTAAGAACCAGTGACTTTTCAGGAACTTCCGGGTTTTCAGGGACAGATTGGGACTGCTGAAACAGCCAGTCACAAGTATTAAGACACTACCAGGCTTTCAGTCTATCTCGTATGAGATGGTCACTGTGGACTAATGCTATTGTCTGGGCACCCAGTCTCAAGGACTGAGTACTGGGTCTTAGTCTCTTGGGTGGGAGATAACTGTTATTATTTTAATATAAGATGATTTGATTTTGTCTTCTCTCTCCCTCCCTCCTTCTCTCTCTCTCTCTCTCTCTCTCTCTCTTCTCTCTCTCTCTCTCTGTCCCTCTAGAGAATGCTGACATATAACCCTATTACATTAAAAAGAGCCCCACAAGGCTTCCATCCCCCCCCAAAGAACTACAGGCAACTGAGGAAGGCTGAGAGTGGGAGAAATGGTCTTCCCTAGGGAAGAGCACACTAATGGGTCACCCAGTACCAAACCGTCATACAAGCAACAGTATACAGACTGAGCAGGTTATGTTTAGGAATAATCTGTAAGATATTATTATTAAACACATCACATACACATATGCATGCAATAACAAATAATGAAAAAAAGAGGCCATGGATTTGAAAGAGAGCAGGGAGTGGGATGTGGGAGGATTTGGAGGGAAGAAAAGGAAAGGAGAAATGATGTGATTATTAAGAAAAGTCTAAAAATGTATACTGAAAAAATATTCATAATTAAAAAAGTTAAAGAGCAGAAACAGAAAAGCCTCTTTTCAGGACACACTTGCCTTGTGATTGTAAAGATGCCCCGATCTTTGGTTTGACTTTCTCTTGAAGGTTCCTTTAGGTATTTGGAAGTCTTGCTTTCATGTGCGTTCCCAGTCTTTCAAACATGAGGAGCGAAGATTTGTATGAATAAAATATAACATCACTGTTTCAGCTAAGGAGGACCATTATTAAATTTTGAGTGTTACTCAACCTGTAAAAACCCTGATTTAGAAAGATATAGAGTCAATGCTCAAATATGAACCCGCAGGCACAGTGTTTCCTACCACAAACCCTGGGACAAACTGTGACTATTTTACATAGCATTCAGAACTCAGCCTCTGACATGGATAACACTATGACCATGGACCACAGGCTGTGCTTGTCCTCACCAGCACAGTAGCCGATTAGACAAAATTAGTCATATCAACTTTGCCTTTTGCTTTAATAGAATACATCATTGCATGGGAGTGAGTGTTTCAGATGAGTGAAATCCATTGGTATTTTCAATGCGGCTTTAAGTTCCATGGAGACAGAAAACAAGAGTTATTTATTTAAGCTCTGTTTCCAAGTGGTGTTGGTGATGTGTCTGTACTTGGGAGGTGGAGGCTGAAGACCAGAGTTCAAGGCCATCTTCAGCACATAGCAAGCTTAAAGCTAGCCTGGGCTACATGAAACCCTGTCAATAGTCATTCACAACAGTAAATGGCCTAAACAAACAAACAAACAAACAAACAAACGAATGAATAAATAATAGTAGACATGCCTTTCCCTTTTGGTCTGTGAGATACTGTCACATACTTTGTGCAGGCTCGTGAGAAGCAGCAGGCAAGTTAGGAGCATCCTTGACGCAAACTCAGATGCCTTTGTTTAGACTTTTGTCCTCTTCTAGACAGTAAGTCTCTTCTAGCTTCTGGTTAGGGCAGGCCTGTGTCTCAGCACAGTGATAACACAATCACAGTTCAGTGGTCTTCCTTAAGTGTTGAGTTCTATGCTCAGGATTGTTTCAAAGCCAGTTAGTTTACCAGGCCAGTGTCTTTGTCTATGTGGAAACGAGACAAAGGTGTTGGAGGAGGGGGCCCGCTTGTTCGTCCCAGCCCCCAGCTAGTTTAGCCCTGAAATATCCACACAGAAACTGTATTAATTAAATCACTGCTTGGCCCATTAGCTCTAGCTTCTTATTGGCTAACTCTTACATATTAGTTTAACCCATTTCTATTAATCTGTGTATCGTCACGAGGCTGTGGCTTACGGGGTAAAATTCCCAGCATCTGTCTCTGGTGGCTCCATGGCATCTCTCAACTCTGCCCCTCTTCCTCTCAGCATTCAGTTCCATCTTCCCTGCCTACCTAAGCTCTGTTCTATCAACAGGCCAAGGCAGTTTCTTTATTCATCAATGGCAATCACAGCACACAGAGGGGACTCTCACATCACAAAGGTATTATGATAATCTCGTAAAGTGATTCATATGTGTACACTTTGGGCCTCTAACAGATGCCTCTTCCTTCCCTTGTTTTTATTGCAGGGCAGACGTCCCCCATCTTACAGATGCAGTAAGGTGACGCAGTCACACAGTACCAAAGTTCTCTTTACAGCTAAAGGAAGCACCAGATTAGACTCCACAGCTCTTGACCTTCTACCTAGTGTTTCTGACATCACATCATGTGAACTTAATGTCTGTTTACTGAAGTCTGGAGATAGCTAGTGGGTTCTCTGTTTCAAGAAAAGTCAAGAAATGGGCGGGAATAAATTTCAGACTGAACAGAATGGGTACATGGTAGTCAACTTTTAAAAATTTCTCTCCCTTTACCCCCTCCTACCCTGTGTGTAAGTTAAGTGGGAGTACCTGTGTTGGTTAGGATAGCCTACGTCGCTGGTCCTCACTTTCCACCTTCTTAGAGACGTGTTCACTGCGTCACATGCCACACTAGCTAGCCCATGAGCCTTTGGTTATTGTCTGTGTCTGCCTCCCATCCTGCTGTGGGAGCACTGGCTAGCAGAGGCCGGTGGTGCTGTCAGCTCTACGTCGGTTCTGCGATCTGAAATTGAATCTCACACCAGAGGAGTCAGCCTTTTACCCACCGAGGCATCTCCCCAGCCTTCCCACACTTTCATTGGCATGTAGCTTGGTTGGAGACACAGAGCAGGGACTTTCCAAATGAATTGTTTCTAGAACGTGTAAAATCATCTTGCCAAAAAGCTAGAGCTGGATCCTGATTGGTTATATACATAATTTTTAATTTATCAGTATCAGTACATTTTAAACTTTTTTCTTAATTCTATGCAATGAAATTATACATAATGCCAAAAGTTTGGTTGGCTCTCTTTTGTAGCTCATTATTGTACCAGCAAAAGCAGAAATTTGGGGATATTTTTCTAGCTTTTTAGAAATTAAACAAACAAAATAAAATACATACATGAAAAATTTCAGACTGAAAGATAATGAGAATTTTATTAATTTACGTAGAAATTTTACAAGTATTTCTCTTTAATTATATCTACTTGTCTAAGCTTGTGTGGAGGTGTGTGCAAGTGAGTACAGGTGCCTGTCCTGAAAAAGACGAAGACGAAGAAGAAGAAGAAGAAGAAGAAGAAGAAGAAGAAGAAAGCAAAAAACAAACCAAAACAAAAACCAGTCACCTGAGGGCTCTTATTCTAATCTTGGGCACAGTGAGAGCTTCACAACTGGTGAGGTTAAAATACCAGCAGGTGGGAAAGGTGGTTTCTAGAAGGTATTATACTCTGGTGGCTGGAAGGGTCTTTTCCTCCATCATGGCGGTGTTTGGGTCAAGGAAACCTGGGTACTGCATAGTCTGAAACTCTTCCAATGTTATAGATGCCTTGTTTTAGAGCTATCCTCACAGGGAAACATCTGGGTTTTGATTAAAAAGTAAAGTGCGTTACAAAGAGAGATTACCAGTCTCTTGGTGGCTCTGTCCCTATCGATGACAGGCTGTCTGGAAAGTATCATGTTTATTTCCTACATTTAATTTGTCATCAGTAAGCGATATAGCCATGAGAGCCATAAGGGTCATTTCTTTGTGATGATTCAGCTCAAGCAGGACAGAGGAGTCCTTGCATTGACTCCTCCACCAGATGTCTGTTACAGGAAGGGGGTGCACCAAGTTCAGCAGAGTGACCAAGGGCAAGCTGTCTGCAGACAGCCTGTTACCTGGGGACCCTGCACTGGAGTGCATCCTCCTGCAGCAGGCCCTCCTTTCTGCTCTGTGAGTCCCTCCTCCTCCCTGACTCTGTTCACTCCCTCACTTTTTTGTAAACCTTTAACTTTTTGTTTTCTATTTAAGGGGAATGTAATTATAGCAGAAGTTATAATTTCTTCCCAGGTGGAACTGACAATAAATTTAGGGAGCCAAAAACTTGCCGTCTAGAAGACCATGTGACCTTGGGGAGCCAGCCTCTGTACTTGAGGGTGAGGAGCAGCCAGTAAGAGAGTGACTTAGCAGAGCTGGGGTGTGACTGGGAAATTTCTACAGTCGGCCTACTTGCCTGCTTTCCTGCCAGCTCCAGCGCAAGTTATTTCAGGCCTCCTCCTTGGGGCGAAGACACCTTTGTGTTCTATCCACAGAAGCATATTCCAGTTTCCTCTTTTAAAACCAAAAGACCCAAGCTGCCTGATACCCACCTATGTTCTTGGTTTACTTTGCCTCCATTTTTGTTGTGTTACTGTATATGACAAACACCTTCACACCCTCACCAAAGGGACAGATTACATAAAAACAAAACAAAAAACCCAGGATAGAATTTCTGTCCTAATGGCTCCTTTGACCCCTTTCTACTTTCTTCTTACTCTCCTTAGGAAGCCTGGTCACAGCCCTGGTACAGAACACAGGGAAGCTGCTTTGTTTGGGGTGCATTATGAGCTAAGCTTATGAACATGAGGCCTTTGTTATTTGGGTTATTTTATCGAATGGCTATCATGAAGATGATTAAAACACTAAAATTGCAGCCTATGTGGCCCGGAGATAAGTACTGGATGCTCCAGACAGCCGGGCCCTGGCAGTGTGCTCACCTGTGCTGGGCTGTGTGCTCTGTCTTCTCAGGGTCTCCTATGTAGTGTGGTGTGGATGAACATTTGTGTTCTGTAACTATGGGGGGAATATCATACTGTGTAAAGAGCAAGGGACTGAGTGGGGTGGGGTGGGAGGGGACAGCAAGATCTTTCTCCGAACTCACATAATCACTACGGTTTATGTTCTTTCCTCCTTTGACAGATCTGCATTTCCTTTGGCGTTCACGTCCGCCTGAAGAATTGCCCTTAACAATTCCTGTCAGGCAGTTTTACTGTTGATGAATGATTTCAGCTTGTTTGTCTTCGTTTTACCTTTGTATTTGAAAGCTATACTTACCGAGTGTGTAATTTAGGCTGACAGATGCTTTTATCTTTTGGTGCCTGAAAGGGGCCGCTCTATTGTCTCTTGGGTTCCTTGTTGACCGGAAGTTAGCTGCCATTCTGTCTTTGTTCCTCTGTGCTTTATCTGTGGGCTTCCTGGCTTCTGCTTATCACTGATTTTAGGCAGATTTGGTACTGGTAGTGATGCTGTGTGCAGCTGTATTTGGGTTTCTGTCTTTGGATGGCTGAAGCTTCCTGATACTAAAGGTTTAGTTGGTTTAAAAAAAAAAAAGTTTGGACGTTTTCAGCCATTATTTCTTCAAGTAAGCTTTGGTCCCTCACCCCGCTTTTGGGACTCTATTTGCACAGGTGTTAGGGTGAGGGGATTGCCTCACAGTTTGCCAGTGCTCTGTTTATTTCCCCAGTGTTTCTTCCCTGACGTTAAGAAAACATCCGGAGATACGAACCGAACCTCTAAAAGCTTCGCTTGTACCCTTTGCACCTCCCTGGTTACTCTTTACCGTTAACCCTACCATTTAACTTTTGGTCTCAAGGGATAGGGTGTTGATAGCAACTTTAACGTCCTTGTCTGCTAATTCTGTCATCCAGAGCATTTCTGATTATTATGGACTCGTTTTCTCAAAATGGCTCCTATTTTCCCTTTCTGTTGCTCTTGTCTGAAGCAGTTCTCTGACTCGCTTTGGAGTAAGTGTCTTTATATAGTTAAGTTGGCTCAAGTGAAGTTACTAGAGTGATTTCAATCCAGTAGAACTACATCCTTATAAAAAAAGGAAACAGCAGGTCTGCAGGCTTAGATGTGTGAGCCCCACAAAGATGTGTCAGCTCTGTCAGAGGTTGGCCCTGAACTTCTACCCTTCAGAACTGAGACAACACACTTTGGTTGTTTCTTCTAGTGAACTTATGCACTGGTAAGTATTTTATTTTGTTCTGTTTTGTTTGTTTTTCCGAGACAGGGTTTCTCTGTGTAGCTTTGGAGCCTGTCCTGGAACTTGCTCTGTAGACCAGGCTGGCCTAGAACTCATAGAGATCCACCTGTCTCTGCCTCCTGAGTGCTGGGGTTAAAGGAGTGTACCACCACTGCCCAGCTACAGTGGTAAGCATTAATTAGATGCAGACATGGCAACTTTTGACTTGTTAAGAGCTAGTTATTTCGGGATTATTTTAAATAGTTTTATCCTCTCAGTTTTACCTTTATATCAACATTTTATTTTTCTACATTTGTTGTGTGTGTGTGTGTGTGTGTGCGTGTGCGTGTGCGCGCGCGTGTGTGTGTGTGTGTGTGTAGAGGTTAGAGGACAGCTTGAGGGAGATGGGGTCTGGAGACTGAAATCATATCTTCACAACAGATTAAGAACGGCTATTACTCAGCTTGGCCATAGGTCTCTGGAGATGCACAAGAGACTGGGAAAGGTGCAGTTACTCAGGGAAGAATGGCCGGGCTCCTCAGCAACTGTGCTAAATCTCTGGCAGAGCTAACAGCAAACTCTACAGCTGGATGACTTGCTCTGCTGGTGTTAATTATCAATAGGTATTCCTGGGCGGTTACTGCTCGCCCAGATAGCCGGGTCCAGAACGAAGCAAGGAATGGCTCAGAGAACCAGTCACCATCACGGTAGGAGAGCTAGACATAGTCTACAGAGGTCATTAAGGCTGACAGGAGTTGGACGTGGAATTTCATGGCGCTCACACACATGATAAACTCTCTAAGAACAGACTTTGCTTGGTCTTGATCCCATCTGAAGACTTGGCATTGGCTCTTTCTTCTTCTGGAATGTTTGTGCTTGCTTCTCAGTGTTCAAGTCTCCCCTAAATGTCACCGTAGGGAGGCCTTCATTGATGACCCAATCGATTGATTTTCCCTCTGCTTCGTGTTCTTTCACCTGTGTAATCCCACAGATTTTTCTTGGAAGCATTTATGCTGATCGCTAACTGAGCGCTCACTTGTGTATTGCCCCACATTGACGATTAAGCCCCTCGAGCAAGGAGATGCTTTACTTCTGTTCACCGTGGTCTTCAATAAATGAATAGAATTCAATAAATGCTTGAAGAATGACTAAAAGAAGCAGCCTGCATCTTATGGGAGCTGTGGGAACATACCACAAGTAGAGGCTCTACATCTGACCCCATGAGTTTGTTTCACGTTTGTTAGAGAAAGTACAGGGAAATGTTTAGAAATTTCCGCCTGCATTGGGTCTTCACGAGTATGAAATGAGAGCGAGTGGCTAATCCACGAGAGCTCACTACAAGTCAGCAGAGATTGGGGCAGGAAGCAGGAGGTGCTTCGTGTAAAGCGATCTTTGTTGTTTCCTGTCAGAACAGATCAGCACGGCATCGTTTATACTCTGAGCCAGAATAACCTTTTGGTTTTTATTATCTGAATTACATCTTTATGATCTCAGAGAAGGGACTATCCCTATAAAATAAGGTTTGTAGGGACGTTGGGGGTATGGAGACATTTTTCAGCGTGCTTTGTGGAGTTTGGATCACCAACTGTTTTTATCTTTTTATTTTTTTTTTGAACATCAGATAATATAAATGAGGAAAGTATAGGCTTCATTTCTGTAGGGTTTATTTCTCATGAAAACATTATCTTTACAAATTAATAATGTACCGTGCAGAGAAACTGTTGTTTCAGACTGAATACAGAATCTAGGAAGTTTCGGCAGGGCAGGCTGTTAGAAACACACTGTCCAAGTTTGGATCTTGGTTTTACCTCTTGTAAACTGTCTAATCCTCAGTTTCCCCACTTATGAACCTGAGCTATGGGGGTAGCTCCCTCCTGATTTTCTTGTGAACTTTAAATGGGTTACTACACATTTGTTTTTGTTTTGCTTTTCTTAAAGATGGAACTGACACCTAGGAACTGGATGCTGTGGAGTCGAATGTCCAGGGCCGTTAAAGTAAGTATGCAAATTAAGAGGAAAGCAGAACCCTAGTAGCATCTCCGCGCTTGAGGCCTGGAGAGGCCCACGTGGAAGCTGAGGTAGTGTGTCAGTCCTCAGCTGTGGAGCGGGAGCGCCATAGACCTGGAGGGTAAGCCTTGGACTTGAGCTTGTCATGAACCCGAGAAACCCACATGGCTGAGTGCTGCCAAATGGGGTTGGAAAAAGCCTCATTAGCGCCGCGTGAGGGTTTATTAGAGCCCCTTTAATGGGTGATGCTTTCCTCTGTCTCCTAGGTACTTCCTTGTTTCAGAGACCAAGTAGGAACTTGAGATGTGGTGTCAAAGAAAGCCATAAAATCAGATAGGCAGCCTCCACTTGGACTTAGATAAAACACACCTTCTGGCTGTGTGAGGCTTATTTGCCCCCAGCCAAATGAGCTTACAAGCGGCTTTTTAAATCACAGGCTCCGGAACTCTTTAGAAGTTTTCTAATGAGTGGGGAGTGGTAACTGGACAGTAACAGTACAGTAGGCACAATTGCTCATTTAAGAAGCCCCAACATGACATCACTGCTGTCTATGTAGAGAGTTGGGCTATGGTTTTCTTTTACTGAATTTAACACAATTCAGGGTTAATAATGCTCTGAATTTCCTAATCTGAGCTTTTCCTAGTGCCCGAGGTCTCTCAGCGTCAATCAGGATTTAGCAGGCTTACCGGTTTTACATGTTTGTCTCTATTACCAGAACGTTGGCAAGTCAATAAAAAAAGAAAAATTACAACCCTGCCTTAAGAATAGCGAATAGGGCTGGAGAGATGGCTCTGTGGTTGAGAACGCGCTTCTCACAGAGGGCCTGTGTTTCCCGTCATCCACATCGGGTGGATCACAACTTCAGCTGCAGGGGCTCCAGTGCCCCTGGCCTCCTCAGGTACCTACATATACATAAAGAAAACATTTAAAAATAAACTTAAACAATAAATGGAACAGAGCCAAAGTGTACTTGTAAATGATCCTGCTAAGCCATGCATGGCAACATATGCAGAGGTCTCCGCCCTCCGCCAGTTATCGCCTGAAGCAGCCTTACCCTGCTAGACAGTCTACTAAGGGAGGTGCGGTGGCGCGGGGCCCGTTCCTTAAGCAGCACTTGAATGCTGGTCAGTTAAGGCCCCTTTAACTTGAATGGAATTTTCCACTTAATAAAAAGACATCTGTGAGCCACGAAATGGGCTTTTTTTTTTTTTTTTTTTTTTTTTTTTTTTTTTTTTTTTTTTGCCACTGGGCACCTCACATAGAAAACTGGGACTTGTTTTTAAATTGTGTGCATTCATGACTGTGTAAACCAGTGAACTGAATAATTCCACAAAGTCCTGTGGTTTTTGCCCCCAGAGAAACCTTTTCTAAGTTCAACTTCAGTTTTTTTTTTTTTAATGCTATCTAGGGGAGTCAGGTATGTGTTCCGTCCCAAGCTGTCCACTCTTTAACTGCGTTCCCAGAGGCACCTTCAGCCAGTGTCTTCTTGAACAGTTGAACAGTCCAACAATGCTAACTGCCTTAGAATGTCAAATGTCCTTTCTCCTCAGCCAGATTCAGTTCTAAAGCCATGTGTTCTGGAGCCCCCAAATGTGTCTACAGTGATATCTGCTGTCCATACTGCATAGCTGAACAGTCTGGGTCAGGGACTAAACCTGCCTTTCTGATTGATTTGGGCTCTCCCTCAGGCACAGAGCCCGGCTCTAGGACAGGCTTAGTAAGTTGCTCAGACTAAGCAGTTGAGGGCCAGGGAAACATGGCTGGCTTGTGGTGTTTTGCTTGCACAAAAAGGAGTGAAGAGTTTTTAGCTCTCTAGGAACTTTGAAAATGCTGGGCCTAGAGACTAGGGAAATCTGGGGCTTGAACATGGAAGAGACAGCTGGAGGGTCAGAACATGAAGGCAAGGGAAAAGGAAGACAAGGATGGTGTGGGGTTCTAGCCGTTGCTCTTGCGAGAGTTTCGTTGAAAGGATAGCTCATTTTATACCAGGCATCTCCTGTCAATGTTTTGGGTGAGAAATTTGGTTTATATGCTCATGTCTCATGCTCAGAGCATATCTGTGTATTGCTTATTCTTGTAGTTGAATTCCATTCCTTGACTCACTGGTTGGTTCATAAACCAGATATTGGAGGACAAACTATAGAGCGCATAAAGATTTTAGTAACTGGATATATATTGTGAACCACAGTAACCCAATTTTAAATGCTTACATTTTCTTCTCTGCAATATAAGCCTGGCCATTTGAGCTCATTCCTTGGCTGATTTAGCAGGCGTGAGGATTTATACGGCGGTGTTGCCTACTGAGCACACTTTCCTGATGATAGTTTCAGCAAAGCCCTTTCAGATTTTCTATATTAAGTTACAGGAAGGGTTTGCTTTTTTTCCCCATCTTGATCAAATTCTTTCCGTCTGCCACCTCCACCTCGCTGAGCTGTTCCAGGGAGTAACTGGCTGGGAACGCAAGGTACAAGAGGTTGCTTTCATGTCGAACTAATCTTTAACAAATTTTGAGCAAGAAGATTAAAGGCAAAGCAGAAAATGACCTTTTCCCAGCATCATGGTCTTTTAGTTCTGTATTAGACAGACACAAGCAAAGAATTTTTACTCAAACCTAAAGCATTTCAGATGAGTTCAGGCATAATATATACAGGGGATAAACGGAGGCTGCCTCAGGTCCTGCTGGTCATATACACAGAGCTGAAGATCACACACAAATAAACAAGTGGCATCATTTCAGAGTTTTTATTTTTATTTTCTGGGTCACTAGGAGGCCTTGGTAAATAATACCAACTGTTTTCATAGTAATGGGCCTTGCTCTGGGAACATGGGTATCATCTGGATTACACTGGCACTGGCAAAATCTAGTTAATGACAGTTGGATGCTAGCCAGTGTTTCAAATTACCAGGCAAGTGGAATTGATACAATTCAAAATAGCAGGTTAGCTCCTAGCAAGGAGCATTAGGAGAAGGTTAAGATGAGTCCCATGGTTCTTGTTGGTATGGGAAGTCCTTCTGTCTATATTTTGCTTTTATTGGTTAATGAATAAAGCTGTTTTAGCCAGTGGCTTAGCAGAATGGGGTAAGGTGGGAGTTCCAAGCAGATAGAGAAGGAGAAAGTAGGCAGAGTCAAGAGAAACCATGTAGCCACCACCAGTGACAGACAGCCACATGGTGATACTCAAAATAATGGAAATAATTTAAGATATAAGGGTAAGCTGGAAATGGGTTAATTTAAGATATAAGAGTTAGCCAGAAATATGCTTAAGAGATTGGCCAAACAGTATTGCAAAAAATATAGTTTCTATGTGATTATTGCATGGTCTGGGAAGCTGGGAATAAATGAGCAGCCTCCTGCTACAACTTATTTTTACGTATGTATGTATGTATGTATGTATGTATGTATGTATGTATTTATTTTGGAGGCAGGGTTTCTCTGTGTAACCCTGGCTGTCCTGGAACTCACTCTAGAGAGCAGGCTGGCCTCCAGCTCACAGAGATTCACCTAGCTCTGCCTCCCAAGTATTGGGATTAAAGGCATGAGCCACCACAGCCCCACCCCATGGTCCTGATGTGCTGGAAGCACTTCCATTCATTGACTTCTGGCTAATTCTGCTACCCTGAGATCTCAGTTCTGAGACTCTCACAAAGAAGGGCACCCTGATTCTCCGACACTGGGTCTTAATCAAAAAGACTGGAAAGTGATTTCTCCCACTCTCTTCCCTATGTTTCTTTGTTTTGTTTTGGTTTTGGTGTTTTGTTTTTTCGAGACAGGGTTTCTCTGTGTAACAGCCCTAGCCATCCTGGAACTAGCTCTGTAGACCAGGCTGACCTTGAACTCACAGAGATCCGCCTGCCCCTGCCTCCTGAGTGCTGTGATTAAAGGCGAGCGCCACCACCTCCCAGCTCCCCGTGTTACTATTGTTCCTTGTGCTTGAGTCTATTGGAAAATTAATGGGATTATGTTGCTATTTCTAATCTCTTTTGATGACATCCTTTCTTCATCTGTCTTCCTCATTATGAAACTCTTTCATCATTGCTGAGACTCTATAATGCCTCTGCTCGAGAGGAGCCTGCATGACAGGTCACTTTGCTGACTCTAGGTTAATTCAGGCCCCTCCAGTCTTCTTTTCCAGGGCACCTGGAATGTGCTTACACATGATTTCCTAACCATTTAAATAAAGCTGAAATTTTTTATGAGGATGTTTTGGTTTCACAGTCCAAAAACATGACGTGCCTCTTTAAACATACAACAAATGCATGTTATACGAATTTCTTCATCTCTCTTTGTTTCTCATCCTGTCTGGTCATTTGGTGGCAGTCTCCTGGCCTCATGTTGGCCTTCCTTTCTTCCCTTCTCATCTGCTTCTCTGGCTCTCCTAGGGCCTTCAGAAACTCTTTTCCATTGTTTATTTTCTTCATTTTCTCTCTTCTGTCTTTCATTTGATTGATATATAAGTTAGGACTATGTTAAATGTATATATTAGAAAAATCTTACGTCTGTTTTTAAAGAGATTGAAATGTATTCAAAATGAGGGACCAGAAGTCCTGGTTAGTTCTTTTCTTTCTAGCAAAAATAGGAGTAATTTGACCTAAGAGATAGTTAGGCAACTACAGGGGGAAAAATCTGTTTTGAGCCCGACAACCCATCAAATCTGAGAAGCCTATTAGATATTTCATGGAAACATTCAGAATGAATCTGCAGCTGGGAGGGGTATCCTGAAAGGGACAGTGAGCCCCCGTTTACATTCCTGAGCCCCACCCACCGCATGACTTGGTGCATATTTGATGAGCGAATTGGTCAGCACACATGTAATGAGGCTCCTGAGATGCACTGAAGATATAGCAGTGAGCAGTGTAGCTAAGATCCTCACCTTCACAGAACTTCGAATGAATGGAGAAAATGTGTATATACAACTAGACATTAAAAAGGAATTCTCTAGCCAGACTATAAACACAGCAGCATCTGGGGGCATCAAATATGGAGTATTTTGTGAACTAATACTTTTTGCTTCTTTCTCCTTTAAACTGTACTTTTGTTTATGTGTGTGAGACCCCAGAGAATATTGTGGTAGATGAGTGCTATATGGAGTGGCTTTAGAGTCAATTTCCAATTTTTTCTGGAAAAAAAAATTCTTTTACAGGCTCACCGTTTTCTCCAGCAGGTGTGAAATGATTCCATGCTGTGTGGAGGAGCAAAATGTCATCTCTGAGATCTGTGTTAAAATTTCATGATAGAGTCTTCAGGGAGATCAAAAGGTCCTTCTCGCTGCTGCAGTGCTCCATGTTGCCAAGGCTACAAAGCTGAGGGGCTTGATGTGTGTTAGTGGGGGTGCCAAAGGCTTTGCCACTGCACTAATCAGTTTCTGCAAGTTTTGTCTTAGCATTCTGTGGGTGCAGTCACCGTTCTCCGAGTTCTCAAGGAGCCATAACTGAGAATTACTTACCCACTGTGAGTCTTTGTGCCCCGTGATATTTCTCCTAAGTACTACAGCATTGTTTTCAAAGAATTTTTTTGCATTAAATATTACTGTTAATTCCCAGGATGAGTCTTCCAGGTTCCATGCTAAGTTCTACTTGACATGATGCTAAGTAATGGTCCCCCCCACATCAAGTTTTCATAGCTTCTAAAGGGGTGTTTAGCAGCAAGCAGGTGAGTCATCTTTTGGCTCAGCAAACAAGAGCTACATTTCTTAGCAAGCACTATTTGTCTTCAACTGGTCCCTAGGCCTAGAATAGATAAGCATTCAACATGGGAGGACATTGGAATCCATGCTAAAAGTTTTGATACATTTCTGTGGGAGGTGCCAAAGGATTGGAGGATTTGGACAAGGGAAAAAGAGAGCGGATATGGTTTTTAGAAATATGAATGAGGGTAATGGGGAGACTATTAGGGGTAGATTTGTGTCTTTGAGCAGGAGATCAGCCAGGAAACTATAGGAGGACATGGTTATTTCTGACTCCATCCCTGCTTTCTATGAATGCTCTCTGGACAAGGATGTATTCAGTCTCTGTTTGTCACTGTTTGTCACACATGACTGGGAGCAGAGATGTTGCAGCATGCACAAAGAACTTACTGGGCTTGTCCAAGGTTACCAGACTACTAAATGGTCAAGTTGAGTTTTCAATCATCCTTTACTACCGTTCTCTTGGTGCTTAAATGTACAGATAATTTTTTTCCCCTTCCACTGAGTGATATTTGGGCAGCCAATTCCTCACTGGTATTGAAGGTTATAGAGTACCGAAAGAGAGAGGTAGACTCTGCGTGGGTAATGAAGATCTCAAAAATTTGTTTAACCATGCCGAGTACCACCTGTGCTTCACATAGTGCGTGCGAGCCTTCCACGCGCTCTCAGGAAGTGCTTTGTATGTCTCATCAGCCTAACTCAAAGGCAGCTCCTGTGCTGGGGGACAACCGAGAGAGAACAGTATTGCCTGCCTCTAAACCACACGCTCCCATCTTCTGGGTTTCCAGCCATTGCTGTTTGCTCCACCTCCCAGAAAATGATGGATTCTAGGTCCTACTTTTGTGCTGAGGTAACCTCTGCAGGCCACTTCCTGTTAAGTCTGGAAAGGGGTTGAGACAAACTGCTGTGTAAGGAATTATTACAAATCTCTTGCCTTAGAGCGACACCCATCTGCTTTCTCCCATTTGGGGTGTTCAGAAGCCTGAACTGGCTTGGCTAAATTCCTACCCAGGGTCTCCAGAAGCCAAAATCAACATGACACAAGAGGGACTGCTCACAGCAAACACTAGCTCTTATCTTAGCTGTAGATTGTATATAGTGCATACATGTTTTGAGAATATCTATAACCTTTGGCTTGAAGCTGACATCTCTTTATGGTAATTTGAAAAGAATATTTTACAATTTTCTATCTGATGCAACTTAGTCTCAGTATTTATCCCAAATCATCTCTTCTCTCCTATTGTCTGGCCATCTTGACCCTGACATTTATACATGCCATGCTTGAACATATTTGGTTTGGCCTAACCCACTATACTGAAAACAGGAGTATACAAATTGGGCGTTTATCTATTCTACCTATGCAAATGATTTTTCTTTACCTCCACTTCTTTCTCAAAATATGATCTTGGTACTATATTTTATTCATTAACTGTATTTCATTTAGTAAAATGCTCAGTAGAAGCCTAATGAATGATACACAGTTTCTTTAAAGTTCTTTTAATGGTTTTTTTATTAGCATAGACTAATATATAATGGATTTCTTTATGGCATTTTCACACATGCATATGGTTTATGTTGATCGTATGCACTCCCCGTTGCCCTCTCCCACTGCACTGCAATTAGAAGGGGGCACAAAACTTCTTTATTATTGTTGTTGTTGTCTGTGTATGTGTGTGTGCAAGTGCACACATGTTACAGTGTGCATGTGGAGGTCAAGGGACAACTTTTGAGAACTGAATCTCACCTGAGACCTTGTGGAGACAAGGTCCCTCTTGTTCCTGCTGTTATCTAGTAAGCTCCAGGCTAGCTGGCTTCCAAGCTAATTCTTTCTCTACCATCCATCTCGTGGTAGGAGTGTTGGGATTACCAGTGAACATCACTGTATCTGGCTTTTTTACATAAGTGCTTTTACTATCTGAGCTGTCTCCCTGGACATGGTTTCTTGATCTCTTTTACCTAAACCACTGTTCGTCTTAAATACTCACTGTGGGAATGTAACCTCATTGTAAAGTGTCTGTGGGTACTTGGTACAATAACAGCATAGGAATTTGCATTATAGTTATGATCTGTAAATGCGAATAAATGGGAACATGAACTATTCAGTATCTTTTTTTTTTTTTTTTTTTTTTTTTTTTTTTTTTTTTGGTTTTTCAAGACAGCGTTTCTCTGGGTAGCTCCAGAGCCTGTCCTAGATCTAGCTCTGTAGACCAGGCTGGCCTCTAACTCACAGAGATCCAAGTGCTAGGACTTAAAGGGTGCACCACCACCCTTCAGCTATTCAGTATCTTATCACCAGTAAGTCTCAATTTTGTATTCAAAGCTCTGTGAGGTAGACATTGTTCTTTCTATTTTACAGGTTGGATATATAAAATTCAGGAAGTAATCGACTTGTTCAAAGTCACCCAAGGAATAAGTCAGCCCTGGAACTCAAGACTTTTTGACTAAATTCTGTGCTATTTGTACAACAGGGCTGCTGTGCAATACAAGGACAACAAGCCCCAAAGAGTGGGCAGCAGGAACATTTCAGATGGGAGCAAAGATTTTAGTTTTAGATGCTCGCTCTCCTTTCTTGCAAAGTTCTGAATGCAAATTTTGACTTTAGAATCCAAATTAGCATATTGTTAGCATATTGATTTTGTCCTGCTCAACTGTCAGTGTTTGCCCTGGAGAGCAGCCGGCTCACCTAAGGAAGTTATTTCCAGCAGGGACTATCTATAGTGCTCTCTTAGAGCTAAGGGGCCTCCCTATCCCCTCGCTGACCTCAAATGTTTACTATTCTATGCTTTAGTGTTGCTGCACACTAGCACCAGAAGCTTGAAAAGGGGGGGACTTGTGTTGTGGGATACTCAGTCTCTGCAGTTCTTTAAGACCGTGTTTTTGAGACTTGGTGGACTTTCCTTCCAGAATAATCCGCTGAAGAACTTACACACAAAAATTTCCGTATACGTCAAGGAATTAGTTCACCTTAAGGGTTGTCTCTTGGTCCCACACCAAATCAATTATTCATGCATTAGTTCCAGAAATCGCTGATTTAAAAGCCATGTAGAATGGCCGCTGAAAGGTGAGCCTGTGAGACCCTCCTACCAAGGGGAGATCTAAGTCCTGCCATTAGGAGCTGGGAGATCTTGGCAAATCATTTACCATCTGGGCTTTAGCTAAAAGGTGGAGACAATAATGGGCCCCACCTTATTGGTGGGATCATGGCATTGCTGTAAATGCTGATAAATTATTGAAAGTAAAAACCCTTGAATAATCTTTGCCAGTGGGCTAGTCAGAGATTTCTTTAATGTGCTCCCTGTGATGCTCTGCCCTGGAGAGCCTAAGAACATGGTGAGCTGGCCCTCCTGTGTTCGGGCGGAGCCAGTTGCTTTTAAGACAGAAAGATTTTCTGGGAGGGGTGAATCTAACCACAGCAGCCCCTTTAAAGGCAGAACGCATTCTTCTGCCGCTGGCTGAGGAGAAAATCAGATTCCCAGCCTGAGAAAGACTTGAAGTGCTGCTGGTAGCTTTGCAGATGCGTGCAACAAATGAGAAGGAATGCGGGGAGTTCTAAGAGGCTAATAGAGACCCAGACTGAACTGCCAGCAAAGAAATAAAAATCTCAACCCTATAGCAGCAAGGAACTAAGTTGGGCCAGCATCATGGATTAGCTTAGAAGCCAGTTCTTCCCAAAACCTCTAGATAAGGGCCTGGCTGGCTGACATCTCAGTTTCAGTCTCGTGGGACTGTGAGCCAAGAGGCCTAGACTGCTGAGCTCTAACGCTGTGAGACAGTCAATGGGTGTGGACCTAGTCACTATGCAGGAAGTAGTCATGTGGCAATCAAAGACTGACATAATTACAAGGACGTTCTTAATAAGCAATCACTATCATTTACATTTATTATTAAACACCTTACACAAATGACACAGCGCATGAGGGCCTGGGAACACAAGGCTGGACAAGTCATGGGAGAGCCAGGCTGTGGTTAGTTTATGGCCAGGAAGATTAGTCTTTAGCTTTTATGTGAACTTCAGAATCTACGAAGACCTGCTGTTGGATCTTACACATAGACATTTCTTCTGTACTTTCACTTACTTCTTTTATTATAAACGCTTGTTTTGTAGGATAACTTCTATTTATTCTTTGACAATTTCATACATATACACAAAGTATAAGCACCTGAAATTTTTTTTTCACTTTTAACCAGTGGGTAGGCTGTGTTTAATCACCAACAGTAATCTTTAGCCACAAAAGAATGGGAAATTGGATTTATTGACTTTTTTTTTCTGTGTATAACCATTACGCTGACGCTGTCTGCGATGCTCCTGGCACGTGTTCACAGGGGTGTAAGTTATATAATGGGGGTGCCTGTCTCTGACAAAGGATCTATAAAACCCTTTATCGCTAGGATCCACCACCTGGTGTTTTCAACAGCCCTGAGCAAAGAACAATTCCCAGTTTAATCAAACTGGAATACAAAGGGAGCAGTGGGGTCTCAGTGTGAGATTCCTTGAAGTTATTCCAAGGGAAAGGGACCTTTTGTTACAGAGACAGCTCATTTGAGAGTTCACTGGCCTGTGCCACTTCTCCAGCTGGCAGCCCAGCAGGGACTTTCTGATGCTTTCCTAGACTTAAAAGCCAGTTTTTGGTGGGAAGAACAGTGATGTTGTCATGGGGGGAGGGTGTTGGTGGGAGCAAAAGAGACTGGGGAAGAGTTAAAGGCAGCGATTTGGTGACTTTTATTCAAGTGTGCACCGACTTCATTTTTTTTTCTGTCTCTGTTTTGTGATAAGATTAGCAGATGTTTGTGTATTTAACTGAGGTAGTTGTGACAATATTGTTGGGTTTTAATTTAACATTCATTTAATAGGATCTTAAATTGGCTCTGAGTAGATGGTGGGAGCTATTTGTTGCCCAAAGACATTCTGAAGCAGCTAGTCTCTTTCTTGAGTCGAGAATGGTTTCTTCCCACTGTGACCCCCTCCAGCGGAAAGAGATGAACAATTCTAAAAGCCATTACAGTTTCCAGATCCAGCTGATGGAAGTCCTGGATGTGAAATGATAAGGATCTCAAAGTCAGAGTCATGCCAACAAAACTGCCTGGGTAGGCAGGATACCCATGACTCCAGCATGGGGGAGCAACACTTGAGCCATGTCAACTCCAGTTGAGACCTTCTTCAGATCAACACTGGGGCAGAGGGAGTTGCCTTGAAACCATCCACTACCACTTCCTGGCAATGGGACCTGAAGTGACGTGCCTGGCCTCCTAAGTCCTGATTTCCTCATCTAAGAACGAGGACAAGGTAGTCTTTGGCATAGCTGGGAGGATTAAAAGGAACAGCAGGAAGAGCCCGTGTAAACTGATTCTGCAACTTCTTCCCTGTTACCAGTCACTGCAGGAACCCATGTGGGCAGATGCTGGTGAGCCTACAGGTTGCAGGGTAGGTGGAGTTGCTTAACTCCAGACCTCATAACCAACCATCTACTCGGTATCTCCTTCCACTTGTCCCCCAAACCTCCTGCAAGTCTTTCAATTTCAAATAAATGGCATCTCTATCCTGTTAGGTCTCAAACTAGGACTCAACCCCGGAACAAAAGGTTGAAGTGCCTATTAACATAGCATCGTGGACTCTGGTGTCTCCTTGAGTTTCTATCTCTTACCCAGTCCTGGGTCCTCAGAACTTCTTACCCCACCCTCCAGTCTCAACGTCTCCAGCCCCTGAGCTTCATTGCTGTTCCTCCAGCTGCTCTTCCTTCTACATCCCAGCCATTCTGGCGACACTGCCCTTTTTACTTCTTGGTGCTCTTGGCCTCCTGGCCTCTTAGGCCAGCCTGTGTCCTCTCTCTCTTCTCTTCCTCTCTCATTTCCCCTCCCCAAAGTCTGGTTCATTCTGGACTCTCCCAGATGGCTCTGCCAGTATTCTCAGTCCCTTAGGAACAGGCACGTTCTTCATTTATTTATTCATTTATTCATTTATTCATTCATTTATTTATTTATTTATTTATTTATTTATTTATTTATTTATTATTTGCATTCACATCCATCCTTCCAGTTGTGATGACCAAAAACTTAATTGTTAATCCTGACTTTTATCACCCTCTGACCCCCTTCATCTTCATCACATTCTGATCCTGTTCATCCTGTCAGGAAATTCCCTTGACTCCAGCTAGAATCTAACCGCTTCTGGACACCTCTGTAGTTAACCAGTGCCTGTCATCTGTGTCCTTTCAATGCAGAGGTCAGGGTGATTTTGTTGGAATACAAATCAGCTCAAAACTCTCTGACTCAAAACTTTCCAGCCGTCTCCCTATCCCCGTGCAAAATGGCACCAAATGGCATCATGAAGGGTGGTGGCGTGGGTGGTGAAAGAATTCACCAAAGCAAGAGCAGACAAAGAGAGGCTGTATTGAACTCCGCTGCAGGAATGCAGGGGACAAGTTCCCAGTGTGCTGTTGGGAGGGGCTGGCAGTGCATCTGGAGCAGTTGGAGGGATGTTTTTCGGGCTTGTCTTCTGGGCCCTTTGTAGGGGCTGTGTATATGGCAGACCGGTGATATCTCATTATCGTTGTGTAGTAATTTGTTTCGCTTGAGGTTCCTCATTAGTGTAAGAGGTCATGGGTCATTAGCATTCCAGATGTCTGAGCAAGACATGATGGATCAGGCTCCAAATGGTTATGATTTGTTGTTCAAACGTAGGCATTTTGTTGTTACTTTGAGCTTTTTTCTCTACCTATCTCAATAAATCAAAGGCCTCATAATGGTCTATAATGGTGACTTGGGCCTTGTATACAGATCCAAGCCTGTTTGTAATAAACCCTTTTAAATCAGTGACATCACGGGACACAAATCTACTTTGCTTGAGAGTCTGTCCACTTGTCCTCAGAGGAGGAAGCAGCACCTAATATACATTCTGTTTCTCTTTCCTTAGAGATCGGTGCCTATGCAAATCAAAAGCTTGATCCAACAGGCGGTCTCCACACTCACACTATGAATTCCCATTTTTCCTGGATGCCCCTCATTACTTGGTATTATTATTACTGCAATTTAAATACCATTAGATGAAGATGATACCACCTTAATGTTCTAGCTTATAATTAATAACTTACAACTGACTAGTTGGTCCATAGCTTTGGCTCTTTGTGTGTGTGCATGTGTGTGTGTATGTGTGTGTGCACATGTGTATGTTGTAGAGTATCAGCTTTCATTTTTCTCTTATTTAATAATTTAAAAATATATTAGTAACTTGTAGTAATTGATATAAATATTGTCTTTCTATAAAGACAGTAAACAGAATGTTTTTGCTGCACATATTTTTCTGTCGTGTATTTTATAAATTTTTCCTTTTCTTTAAGTTACATATTTGAAGTTTTTGAAATTTCATTTGATTGAACATAATAGTTCTTTACATTTTTGTGTTTTCTGTTACATTTGAGTTTAGAATTCAGCATTCTTCAATACTCAACTTCAATACTTCACTTTGGAAAAACCAAAAAGCTGGGATAGCAAAAAAAAAATCCTGTACAATAAAGGAACTTCTGGAGGCATCACTATCCCTGACATCAAGTTCTATTACAGAGCTACAGTAATGAAAATAGTTTGGTACTGGCATAAAAACAGACTGGTGTACCAAAGGAATCAAATCAAAGACCCTGATATTAATTTATTTACTTATGAATACCTGATTTTTGACAAAGAAGCTAAGAATATAAAATGGAAAAAAGAAAGCATCTTCAACAAATGGTGCTGTCAAAACTGAATATCAACTTGTAGGAGAATACAAATATATCCATATCTATCCCCATACACAAAATTCAAGTCCAAATGGATCAAAGGTCTCAGCATAAATCCAGCTACACTGAACCTCATAGAAGAGAAAGTGGGAAGTAGTCAAATGCATGGGCACAGGAGACCACTTCCTAAATATAACACCAGCAGCACAGACACTGAGATCCACAATTAACAAATGGGACCTCTTGAAACGTCTTTAAGAAGAGAAGCTTATGAAAGACAAAGGGCATGGTCAATAAGACAAATGGCATATCTTCACCAACCCCACATCAGTCAGAGGACTGATCTTCAAAATATATAAAGAATTCAAGAAACTAAGCATCAAACGATGAAATAATCCAATTAAAAATGAGATACAGATTTAAACGGAAAATTTTCAACAGAAGAATCTCAAATAGGCAAAAGACATTTAAGGAAATGCTCAACACCCTTAGTCATCGAGGAAATGCAAACCAAAATGCCCCTGAGACACCATCTTACACCAGTTAGAATGGCTAAGGTCAAAACTACCGATAACAGCTTATGCTAGAGAGGATGTGGAGTAAGGGGGACACTCCTCCATTGATGGTGGGTACACAAACTTGTACAGATACTTTGGAAATCAGTATGGTGGTTTTTCAGAAAATTAGGAATCAACCTATCTCAAGACCCAGCAATTCCACTCTTAGGCATATACCCAAAGGATGCTCAATCATACTATAAGGACATTTGCTCAACTATATTCATAGAAGCATTATTTGTAATAGCCAGAACCTGGAAACAACTGAAGTTTGCCCCCCCCAACCAAAGAATGAATAAAGAAAATGTGGTACATTGACCCAATGGAGTACTACTCAGTGTTAAAAAAAACAATGACATCTTGAAATTTGCATGCAAATAGATGGAACTAAAAAAAATATTCTGAGTGAGGTAACCCAGACCCAGAAACACAAACACAGTATGTATTCACTCATCAGTGGATATTAGATGTACGGCAAAGAATAACCAGCTACAGTCCACAGCCCCAGAGAAGCTAAGTAGCAAGGGGAACCCTAAGAGAAACATACATGTATCCCCCAGGGAAGGGGATTATAGACAAGATCTCCTGAAAAAATTAGAGTGTAGGGATGGGGGGAGGACATAAAGGGAGAAGGAGGGGAGAAAGGGACGGGAAAGGAGAATATTAATATTAATGGAACAGGACGGCTGAGATGGGGGAAGGACAGAGAGGCAGAGAGAGGAAAGAGAGATCTTGATTAAGAGAACCATTATGGGGCCAGCAAGAAACCTGGCACTAGGGAAATTCCCAGGAATTCACAGGATGACCCCACCTAAGATCCTAAGCAATAGTGGAGAGGGGGCCTGAACTGGCCTTGTCTCTGTAATCAGATTGATGACTACCTTAATTGTTATTATAGAAACTTCATCCAGCAACTGATGGAAGCAGACGTAGAGATTTCACAGTGAAGCACTGGGTTGGGCTCCCAAAGTCCAGTTGAAGAAAGGAAGAAATGATAATATGAGCAAAGGGATTAAGACCATGATGGGGATACTCACTAAAACAGCTTACCTGAGCTAACGGGAGCTCACTGATCTGGACCAACAGCCGAAGAACCAGCATAAGACCAAGCTAGGCCCTCTGAATGTGGGTGACAGTTGTACGGCTAGGGCAGACTGTGGGGCCACTGGCAGTGGGACCAGAATTTATCTGTGCTGCTTGAACTGGCTTTTCAGAGCCCATTTTCTTTGGAGGGAAATCTTAATCAGCCTAAACATAGTGGACAGGGCCTTGATCCTGCCTCAAAATAATGTACTAGACTTTGTTGACTCCCCATGGGAAGCCTTATCCTTTCTGAGGAGTGAATGGGGGGTGGGGTGGAGGGAAGGTGGAGGGAGTGTGAGGAGGGAAAGGTGTAGGAAGTGGGATTGGTATGGTAAATAAAAAAGATTGTTTTTCAGAAAATAATTAATTTTTAAATTAATTTATAATTCGGTGTTCTTCCCAAGCACACCTGACCTTTTGATGTTGCAGTATGATCTTCATCTGTAAAACTCTTGCTCAAAGAACCACACTATTGAGTTACAAGGGAAAAAAATCATACAGAAAACTCACAACTGGGCAATGGTGGCACACACCTTCAATCCCAGGACTTGGGAGCCAGAAACAGGTGGATCTCTGTGAGTTTGAGGCCAGCCTGGTCTACAAAGCAAGTTCCAGGGCAGGCTGCAAAGCCACACAGAGAAAACCTGTCTTGAAAAACCAAAACCAAAACCAAAAAACCAAAAACCAAAAATACAAACAGAAAAACAAACAAAACAAAGAAAAACAAAACAAAACAACCTCCCAACACTTTTGGAAGCTTACAGGGTTTTGTGGATCACATTATAGTGACCTCTGTCTGGCCTTGTACAGTTGTCTGCAGGGTACAGGCTGGGCACCAACCTTTAGATGTTGCAGAATGCCATACTGAGATCTTAGACTTTTAATTTCTATTGTTTAACCTTTTAAATTTGCAATGGATTTTTATTTCCATAAAACTGTAATAATACAGACTTCCTACATGTATTTTACCCTATTTCTCCAACTGCTCACGTGCTATATTCTATGATATAACTTGCAAAACTAAAAAAATTAACACCAGTGTGGTATTTCTAAACAAATCATTGGCTCTATTTGAACTCCATTATTTCCCACAACTGTTCAGCAACTGCTCCATGATTCGTTTCTTCGGTCTTAGCCTCTCCTTAGTCCCTTGTGACTTAGGACAGATTCTTAGTCTCTCATGACATTGGTGCTTTGGAAAAACACACCAGTCTGGAGAATGTCCCTAAGCTTGGGTTGTCCACCACTCGGTTTTTCTAATGAGTCAGATGAGGTTATGTAGCTCTGGTGAGAACATATCAGAACGAGGCTTGGTGCAATAATACCCACCTTTCATCCCAACACTCAAGAGGCAGAAGCAAGCGGATCTCACTAAATTCAAGGTCAGTCTGGTTCACACGGTGAGTTCCAGGTGAGTCTGCATTGCATAGTAAGACCTTGTCTCAAAACAAAAATTAAAACAAAAAGCACTCAAGCAAGAATGAATGAAAAACACATTAAAAGTTATACCATTGTCCTTCCTAGTATCAATACATTTTTATTACTGGTCATATTGATCGTAATATCTTAGTTCACAAAGTATGTGCTGGATTTCTATACTGCAAAGGTGCTATCTTCCCTACAATATATAAATTCTTGGAGGATTTGGTTTGAGACCTTGCAAATATCACATTATTTCCTCATTTTTGCCATTAATTTACCATACACATGTGGGTATTCATTAATATAATTATTACCATTATTTTCCAGTGGTGCTTTGCTATTTTTCTGTTTTTTTCTACTGTCATTAATCAAGATTTTTTCATAAGGAAATGTCTCTTCTCCTAGTTAATTAGTTCCTTAATAAGGCAACCAATTAGTGTTAGTGTAGACTCACAGCTGCTTATTTTATTCTGTGGTTATAGGCCCCAGCAACCTCGTCTGTTTTGTTACTCGAGGTAGTCTGCCTCAGGACCATTGGTTCAAATATATTTTCCACAGGCCCAATTTTTCCTAATTATTTGTTTATTATTCTTTGTGTGTATGTGCACATGTGTGTGAGTGGCCTTTAAGAATGGAAGGGTGATGTCAGATTCTGTGGCACTGGAGTCAAAGGCAGTGATGATCTGCCTGGTTTGAGTGCTGTGAACGGAACCTGGGTCCTCCTCAACAACGGCTCATGCTGAGCCATCTCTCTCACCCTATAGTTCCTTTTTTTTTTTTTTTTTAAATCTAGCTGTGTTCTTTGTTCTTCGCCTTCTATTTTTATTCTGTTAGGTAGATAGGTAGAGAGAGAGGGTTAGTTATTGTCTCACAGAGACTACAATATCCTTTTGGATTTTATGGTGTCCTGCCTTACTTTAACGCAGGGAGCTTTGCCTTGGGAAAATGGAGGACCTTGAATCACAGGGTTGATGGTGTTTAAATCATTTGCTTTGATCAGGGTCCCATGACAACCCTTTGGACAACAGCAGGTCTAACACATGCCATCTTACTGGTTCTGAAATTAACAGCCGATGGAAGAGATGGCAATCTCAGCTTCTCGTTTCCAGCCCAGCACTGTTTCTATGCACTTAAGACAGCTTAAGACTGACGATAGCACTTCTGAGAATCTGCCATCTGCTTGGCTCTCAGCTCTGCGGCTCTTAAAACACTAGGAAAGAGAGAATCGCAGACTCTTGACTGTGAGAACTTGACTAAAGAGATGTTTTCCATCCCATCCTCACTGGAGAAGGCTGTGCTGTTATCAAGTAATGAATACTTAGTGCATCGTAAATGGGCAAAATGGGTGTCTGTGTTAAGAGTCTTGGCATTGGGTTGTCTCTGTGAAATCTTGGCTCCCAGAGGCTCTCTGCCAGGCGTCACCGGATCCATCTGGCCGAGTAGCCTCTAATCCCTGAGCTCTGGTCTGTGACTAACCAGTTCTTCTCTGGTTGGATGACCCTTCAGGGTCAGCTTGGCCACTTCCTTCCTCAGGCAGTATGCTATTACTGCCAACCACGGGGAAGGTGGTGTAATGAGATGCAGAAACTTGTGATGGGTGTGCGCGTTTGGGGATGTGAGTGAGCAGGCTGGCCAGCCAATGTAGAAGGAAAGGAGTCTTTAAGAACAGTAGTAGATTTTAAAATACTCTGTCCTTCTCCACATCTGTGTTAAGTTCAAATGGTGAATTCGGGTTAAGTGAAGAAGAAGATTTTCTGGTAATAAGGATTGAGATAAGTAAGTGAGATGTTACCTATGGGATCATGTGTGTGACAGTGGCTGACATCAGCTGACATCAAAGGAATACCACTTGGGTCCTTTCCTCTATGTGGCATCTCTCCTATGTTATTTTCTCCTTCGGTAGCCTGTCTGTAACTTGGAAGATGATTTAGTTGTTGTGGGTATGCTGTCTTAAAGCCAGCAGCAAACTGGGCCAGCCTGACAGTTTAGACCTTTAATCACAAGTAAATCTGTACATCTATGAAAATAAAAGCTCTGATGCCCAGGGCAGACAGAGAACGCACAGACCAAGAGGCAGCTTTCCAATCCTCTGGCCACAGATGTTTATCTATCGTTCCTCTTTTTCCAGAAAGAAGACGTTGGATTTAAACTGAGTTCCCCAGGAGAGATGTATTCTTTCAAAATATGTCCAGCAATCCAGTTACCATGTGTCGGGTGCAGTGCTAATGTCACTGGGAATTTAGTCATGAGCAAAATGACTTTGACCCCATTGAGTTTAAGGTCTAAGCAATGCTACCCAGCAGAGATAGGATGTGAGGCCAGATATGGCGGGGTTTGCCTGTGATCCTAGCACAATGAAGATGGAGGCAGGAGGACTGGGAGATTGAGGCCAGCCTGGACTCATAGCAAGACACTATCTCACTCTCACTACTGATAAGAAGAAATTAAGCATTAGCCTAAGTGTAACTTAAAAAAATTGAATAGCAACCATTAAAAAGAAAAACTAAAGCTTTAATTTTATTTAATTCAATTTAGTTAAAATACTCTATTGACATGTAATTCAAAGTGCTACAAATACTGAGACATTTTATATTCTTTTTATCTTACTGTCTCCATGATTCGGTGTGGATTTAGCACTTAGTGAGATTTAGCACCTGTGACACAGCTCCCAGGGCGAGCGGCTGCTGTACTGGGCCAGGTAAGCTTGTTGACACCCGCACAATCATAACAAGACAAGGTTTAGATTTTAATGGTGAGAAGTGGAATTTATAGAATGTGTTAGAGAAAGCTGGCTTCTTGGGAACAGCAGGAGGGAAGTATAGGAGTTGATAAATCAAAGGAAATAAAGCCAGTGTGCTGAGTTTCTGGGGGTGGGGCAGTAGGGAGAATGGTGGTGCCGAAACAGGAAGAGGGGAACGATCCAGGAGAAATCTGATTGCAGAGGAAAAAGAACTTATTGACTGGGGATATTGATATCAGCTACGGAGTCATGGGGAAGGAAACAGGGAGGAAGGACTAGAGACTAGCTTTCAAGGCATAGAGAATGGACAAGTTGCACTGTTTGCTGATGTTCTGAAGTCTGAACTTCTCAGGGATAGTTCTTTAGGTGCCTGGAGACCACAACTGAAGTAGGAGCTGGGGCAAATTGGTCAGATGGATCCGGAAGAGAGGAAATATAAGATGAACACAAACTGTGTCCTAAAAAGACCAAAGGTAGCCGGGTGGCGGTGGTGGCACACGCCTTTAATCCCAGCACTTGGGAGGCAGACAGAGGCAGGTGGATCTCTGTGAGTTCGAGGCCAGTCTGGTCTACAAGAGCTAGTTCCAGGACAGGCTCCAAAGCTACAGGGAAACCCTGTCTCGAAAAACCAAAAACAGAACAACAACAACAAAAAGACCAAAGGTAAGGAGGGAGCTGCAGCTGCTGTGGGGACCAGCCTCCAGCAATGCAGGGCTCGGTGGGGATCCCATGGAGTCAGCGAATTAGGACTTTTGTCTCTGGGGGAGTGAGGGAAAGACTGACACACTCTTGATGAGTCCCTTCCGACTTCTTTTCTATTCTTCTTATCTTTCCTGGTGTTTTCCTTCTCTCACTCTTGACATTTTCCTTCTAACCAACTTTATTTTACCCCTTACATCTTATATACTCCAGCAAATTCTTTCAAGCAATATAAAAAGCACAGTGTAGTTACATTCTATTTCTCAAATGAATGAATGCAAGGGAAAGAGCAGCATGTTTTCCATATCCCTTACATGATTAAACATTTTACCTATTACAGGTGGAAAACAAGTTGTCCCAAGAACTCGTACACATTCATGTCTAAAAGACTTGCAGATTAACAGAGTCTGAGCAAGCAAGGTATTTTTTTTTTCAGCCAGGTTTTTTGTTGGCAGGCTGTATTTTGCTGTTACAAAAAAAAGACCAATCACTTTATTCTTTATTTCAAAAGGAAATCTTATAAGGAATCTTAGAAGAATCACAGACCTAAACTTTTATATATGAAAAAACAACCAGTCAGCTCTGCTTTAAATCTTTAGGGTGTGTACCCACTCATCAACAGTTTTTATATCAGGAAGCTGAGGGTAAAAACAGGCACAGGAATTAATCATCCCGTTTGGTCACCAACCCATCCTAGCAAGAAAAGCATGTAAGTGTAAGCTAATAATAATTGGGCCGTTTTGTTTTTGATCCCTAACCTTAATGAATCTATCACTCAACTTTGTGTCCTTACGAACTTTAGATTGTGTTCTAAGTTTTTTTTTCCCCTCAAAGCTATTTGCCAAAAACACCTTAGTCTAACCTTAAGTTATTTTCAAAGCTTTGTTTCCACTGTGATGCATTCCGAAACCTGTGAACTCATCTCCCAACATTAAGACGGAAAGAACTTAAACTAGCTGGGCTACTGGGACTCAATTGTTTTTCTTAAACCTTAACCTAAGCCACAGTATGCCTCCTCAATAGAAACCCATGTGTCCTAGCTGTGTGACAGTTCGTCGTTTTATTTTTTTATCCTCTGCAGCCTCTGCTTCATCAGAGACAGGCGCAACATTCTAGTCTACATTTATCTATGTTAATTTTTTCTACTAAACTAACCTCTATCATAATTCTTTACTATATTTATGAAAAATCTTCAATCAAAATCTTACTTAAACTAATACTATTATTGTGTAAAATCATTGCTTCAGTTAACAGTACATCTTGGGAGGAAATCATCTTCATAATAATCCACAGGTAAAATGGGATATTTCCAAGAGATTATCATACTGCATTAATACTGTGGGACAATGGTATCATACCCAGCTGAAAACTGAAAAGCATTTCATTAACACCGTTTAAGTGTTTTGTGGCAGGACCTCTTAATGAGCTGCAGGGTTTTGCAGCTGAAGCTGAGTCAGGAAGCCTCTCTTAGATGAGAGCGCTTGCTCAGACCTGAGAAATTGCTGTTATCAAGAAAACATGCTTTACTCTAGTCTTTCCCAAGCTTTCTCAGGCTTTCTGTGGATTCAGTTATCCACGTTGGGCGCCATTCTGTTGTGGGGAGCTGCGGGCAGGCCTGTTTCTCATCCCACCCGGCTCCGGCAGGGCTAGCTTTGCACCCGAAATAACAACACACAAATTGTATTCTTTTAAATACTGCCTGGCCCATTATTTTCAGCCTCTTACTCACATCTTGACTAACCCATATCTAATAATCTGTGTAGCACCACAAAGTGGTGCCTTACCAGGTAGATTCTAGCGTACGTCCATCTTGGGCTGGAGCTTCATCTCGTCTGGCATCTCTCTGAGGAGAGGCACGGCGGTCTGACTAACTTAGGAGAGGCGTGGCATCTGACTGATCCTTCTACCTCACTTCCTCTTCCTGTTCTGTCTACTCCACCCACCTAAGGGGCGGTCTATCAAATGGGCCAGGCAGTTTCTTTATTAGCCAATGAAATCAACTCAAACAGAAGACTCTCCCACATCATTTCCCCTTTTTCTGTTTAAACAATAAAAGAAAGGCTTTAACTTTAACATAGTAAAATTACATATAACAAAATAGTTATCAAGTAAGAATTAGTTACAATATTATATCCATTTTATCTTTTATCATAACAAAGGAAAACTTTATCTATCCATTCTTCAACTCCATCAAAGACTCCAGAAGGATATAATATTACCTAAGTAAATAAGAAATAAGCAACTTACAAAACTCTAGAAATGACAGAGACATCTCGCTGCCTGGACAGTCACCCAAAGTTCCTTTGTACTGTTGGGGCATCCATCTTCAGCCTTCAGGCCCATAGTATCCAGAGACGTTATTTCCATGAAGCAGGAAATTTCAAAGGCAGTTCAGTCAGTATCTACTGTGTCCTGCAGAATGTCTCACAGACTCTTTCATGAGTCGGGAACCCCAAAGAATCATCTCACATTTAGGCAAGTTCAGCAGTCCTCTCTGTGGGTTCTCTGTGTCCAGTTTATGCAACAGTCCAAGCAAGAGCAGTTTCTTGCCCAATGGCTATCAAACTCCATAAGGAGCCTCTTTGATGCCCATCATCTTCTTGAAATAGATGGTGCTGCCAGGAGCAGGCAAGTCTCATTGTCATGAAAAGCCCTAAGTTATTAAAACATTTAAAATGCAATATTTGTAGTCCTTGGAAGATATGAAGTATGCCTATCTAACTGAAATATATCTCTATATATCTAGAAAATCTAACTAACATGACTACAAGCTTAACTATTATCAATGATTATTCATTAGCAACCTATATTTCCTAATTATACATTACATTTTTAAATGAACTACACAATCACAATACCTTAATCGTTATTAGAAATACATATACATATAACAAAATAGACCTTAAAATCTATACCAATGCAAATTATTCATATCTATATCATCTCCCCCTTTAAATGTAAAAGAACATTTATAAACAATATTTGGGACAATGGGCGCAGTTATTTCTCTCCAAACTGCTTCCTGCTGAATGGGGACGCTGTTAATCAGATCTTTCATGGTGTAACCTGTGTGCCAGGTTCATCTCAGTCATCAGTTGGGTGAAGTAATTTTCTGAAGGTGTTCACAGCAACCTTTCAGGAGGGCGTGGTCTATCATACCATATTGGGATAGAAGCAATCCATAGGGTCTCATTTTCTGTAAAAATAAAGGAAGAATCTCTTTTCCAAAGTATCATATCCTTAGATCCAAATTCTGAAGTCAAGGTATTTTCAAAATATCTATCTTGGATTAGTTCAGCAGCATTTATAAACAAATATCTTTTAGCAGCTGTTGCTCCTTCCTCAGCATTCAAACAATTCAAAGAGAGCATAATAGCATACAGTATCAAGGTTCTCCGTGTATTTTCCATCTTTGTGCGGCTTTATTTTAACCTCTATTTCGTTTATTTTTACTTTTATTTTTTGAGACAGGTTCTCTGTATATCTTTGTCCTGGAATAACTCTGTAGACCAGGCTGTCCTTGAACTCATAGAGATCCACTTGCCTCTGCTTCCCAAGTGCTGGGATTAAAGGCGTATGCTACCACACCTTGAACTCACAGAGATTTGTCTGTCACTGCCTCCCAGGCATTGGGATTAAAGGTGTGTGCTATCACACCCAACTGCTTCCTTTTTTTCTTAAGAACTTTAACTTTTAGTCTGCATATATTTCCAACACATTGTAAACCATTTTGACTTTTCTTCGACTTTGAATCTTTCTTTTATTGTATATCTCTCTTTTTCTGATTATATGAGTCTTTAATTTACCAAACAATATCGGTAGGACTAGAGCCGTGTCTTTGACAGCTAGATCCAGCCCATTCCTTAGCTTTCCAGCCTCATGGCAGCGGTACCAGCTGTACCCATGTTTATCACCACAACTCTGTGGCGGTTCAAGGTCCCTGCCAGCAAGCAAGCTGCAATAGTGTTAAACAACAATCAAAATCTCCATAGTCAGGACTGCCTGCTTGAAAGAGTCAGAGTTTGCCCTGGCAGGACGGCCCAAAAAGCTGGCATTTTAAAACAGCACAACTTTTTTCCTGCTACTGCTGAAAACAAACAAGCATGCAGTCAGCTTTTATCAACGCCATTTAAGTGTTTTGTGGCAGGACCTCTTAATGAGCTGCAGGGTTTTGCAGCTGAAGCTGAGTCAGGAAGCCTCTCTTAGATGAGAGCGCTTGCTCAGACCTGAGAAATTGCTGTTATCAAGAAAACATGCTTTACTCTAGTCTTTCCCAAGCTTTCTCAGGCTTTCTGTGGATTCAGTTATCCACGTTGGGCGCCATTCTGTTGTGGGGAGCTGCGGGCAGGCCTGTTTCTCATCCCACCCGGCTCCGGCAGGGCTAGCTTTGCACCCGAAATAACAACACACAAATTGTATTCTTTTAAATACTGCCTGGCCCATTATTTTCAGCCTCTTACTCACATCTTGACTAACCCATATCTAATAATCTGTGTAGCACCACAAAGTGGTGCCTTACCAGGTAGATTCTAGCGTACGTCCATCTTGGGCTGGAGCTTCATCTCGTCTGGCATCTCTCTGAGGAGAGGCACGGCGGTCTGACTAACTTAGGAGAGGCGTGGCATCTGACTGATCCTTCTACCTCACTTCCTCTTCCTGTTCTGTCTACTCCACCCACCTAAGGGGCGGTCTATCAAATGGGCCAGGCAGTTTCTTTATTAGCCAATGAAATCAACTCAAACAGAAGACTCTCCCACATCAATACCCTGTAAAGATTTGTCACTTGTATTGGTCTAATAAAATGCTGATTGGCCAGTAGCCAGGCAGGAAACAAAGGCGGGGAAACTAAAATAGGAGAATTCTGGGAAGAGGGAAGGCTCAGACTGTCATCACCCAGACACAGAGGCAGCAAGATGAGAATGCTTCTCTGATAAAAGGTACCATGCCATGTGGCTAACACAGACAAGAATTATGGGTTAATGGAAGATGTAAGAGTTAATTAATAAGAAGCCTGAGCTAATAGGCCAACCAATTTATAATTAATGTAGACCTCTGTGTGTTTCTTTGTAACTGAATGGCTGTGGGACCAGGTGGGACAACACATTAAGGCCAGTGGGGATTTCTATGCTCACTCATGTTAGATACCAGAGAAAAATGGTAGTGGCAAACATGCAGAGACACAGCAGTAGAAAGAAACATTCTGGGATCAAAGCTTTCAGAGCTTTGTCTACATGAGATTCACCCATCAGGGTTTTGTTTCCTTGTGGGCTGATCCCCTGAAGTTGATTGCCACCTGCTGCTCCCTGACATGGCCACCAGCAGGGAGACTATATTCAGTGGTGAGGTGGTGGGACCCCCCAGGAAAAGGCATAAAGGAGTCAAAGATGCAGATATGGAGCAGTATCTGTGGGAAATATGAAATCTTCTGATTTCAGTGTTAATGCAAGATGAGCCCCAGTTTTCTTTGGATGGCTGTTAGCAGCATAGTAGGTGGTTGGTGAACCGAGTGTAAGGTGGAGATGAAGGGTCCAGTATTAAACAGTTGCCATCTTACTAATATAGTAAAATACTGTGTACCAATGTTTCTGCCAGCGACTGTCATATATGTTATTGTATACAATGCATAGCTCAGATCCTATGGAATCTGTACCTAAGCTGTACTAAGTAAATTCTTGTGAGTGCATTGTGTGATGTTTGCACAATGGCCAAAAAATTGGCTAATCACATCTTTCTCAGAATGTATCATAATGGCTGAGGAACATATGACTACACTTTTACATACTAGAGGTTTGGAAGAAATGACCCAGAGACTTAAAAGAGGTTCTGGGAAATGGGCCCATTCCTCATAGGGCCACACCATCATTCTGGGCCCGGAGAGAAACGGCATTTGTCTGGGGACTGTGGAAAGCCTTTAGTGTTACCTCCAATACTCTTGCTTTCTGACAAGTGAGGGGTCTGCTTCATTCTGCAAATCTCAGAGCAGATCGTGATGCTTGCTGTTGCTACCAGAAGGCTGGGCGCTAGTGCCCAGATCACTAGATTCTGGTCAACAATCATATTACACACACACACACACACACACACACACACTCACACCATTAAGATCATCTTTTCTTTTTGCCTCCACATGAGACAGGACATCTGTCTTTTGTCTTTCTGTGTCTGACTATTGCAATTAACACGATATCTTTCAGTTCTCTCAACATTGCAGCAAACGATCTGATTTCCTTCATTATGCGGAATATTACTCCTTTGTGCATATGTATCAATTTTCTTCATTCGTTTGTGGATGTCTGGTAAGGTTCCACATCATGTTGTAAACAGTTCTGCGGTAAATATGAAGAATGTAGATATACTCTTTGGCATGCTGGTTTTATTTCCTTTAACAATCACGGGCTTCCAGTGCAATGATGCATCGCTGAGATCCGTGAGAAAGGCCGGTACCTGAAATCCTGGAGTTTGCATCTTCCACATGCTCACCTGGAATGCTGAAATAGCAAAGGGCTCTCTTAGCAGCCATGAACAAGGATGTGGCAGTTTCTAAGATGGGCAGCGAGCTTGCTTGGCACCCAGCTAAGACTGACCATTGGCTGTAAATGCGGCGACTCAAAACAAAGCAAACCAATCTTACATACCAGCACCCTTCACACAGGGGAAGATGAGCTCAACAGCGCCCCAGTGCTCCCCATCTTACAGACCAGAACCCTTCACACAGGAGAAGATGAACTCAGCAGTGCCCAGTGCTCTGCTGTAGCCATGGCTTCTCAGGGACGGGTCTTTTGTGCAACAGTGTTTGCCAGGATGCTTATGTCTGCTTCCTAGGTCTTGGCTTTGGCAATTCCCTTCCTCTTGTAGTCATCAGGGCTTAAGAAAGATCAGTGCATGGGTAATAAAAGATGGTCCTGTATATTATGGAGTGACCACAAACCAGGACCGGAGGAGTGACTCAATCTAGGCTTGTTAAAATAGCTGATGTGTACATTTATTATGTTGATTAAGGGTGATAAAGAGCACTGCTCAATGTTTCTGGAACAATACAGACTTTTAAAAACAAGTAAATTAAGAGAAATATGTCTAGATGTTTCATTGTAAGGTATCCTCGATAACAGAGCTCTTGAGGTTTTGCTTGGATGGAGAGAGAAAGAACAGAGAGAGAAAGGGGGAAGGAAGGAGGGAAGGAAGGAAGGAGGAGGGAGGGAGGGAGGGAGGGAGGGAGGGAGGGGAGGGGAGGGAGGGAGGGTAGGATGAGGAAGCAGGGAGGGAGAGGAGGCTGGGAGCCTCTAGGTTGGGCCTGACCAGTTAGGGGCTTTGAAGGGCATGAGGAGTTTTGCATTTTCTTCTAAGAATGACCGGAAGCTGGGGTGGTTTTCAGGAGAGGTATTTACAAGAGGTGATGAGTAGCTTTACAGGCTTCTTCTGTGGCTGCATTGGGAACCAACTGTGCTGAGTCTAGAGAAAAAAGTGGATTTCCCTTTCTGATTCTGGTCGCGAAGCCGCTGCCAAGGCTTGACTTTCAAGTGGCGGAACAGTAAACAGAAAGGACTCATAGAAACATGAAAGGAGCAAGCTAGCCCACGCAGGAAGGGGCGCCCGCCAGCCACATTTCTTACCGAGCTTGCAACCACAGCCAGGGTTAAGAAAAGGAAACAGATCATACAAAGAGCTTCTTTGTAGTTTTGTTTAAAGAGAAGCCATGCTTACGAACAACAGGCTTGAAGAATGTGGAGAGCGTGAGGTGATGATCAGCCTCCCTTTGGGAGGACAGGCAGGCATGGATCAGGTGAACAGACTCGCCAGAGCAGAGCTTTCCGTCAACAGCCTCCGCATCCCCAACCCCCAGCTCTTCCCAGCACTAATTCCTTCAGGGCAACTCCTTCCCATGAGAGGCATCAAGGGCCATTGAAGCTGACTCTTTACGCCTCGCCTCGGAGACAGGCTTGCTCTTCCTGTGGGCTGTTCTCCCTTCTTTCCTCATCTTAGCACCTGCTCTCCACTGAGCCAAGGCCTCTGCCGGCTGTGCTGAGGCCTCACGCTGGTGACAGTCAGAGGAGCTGCGATCCTTTCTTCCTTTTGTTCGAAGTCATTTAATGATTAATCAGTGCCTGGTTGTGTCCTGTCCCCTGGCTGAAGGAACCCTTGTGCCTCTGTACCCTGGAGCCTAGCATTGTGTTTGATAGCAGCTCTGTCCTCCAGACCTGCGGTGGACTAGCTCACCTGACCCCAGTCTGTGTCTGACTGGGAAGTTTTCAGAGGAGCAGCGGCCACTCGGGTGTGGATCCAGGTTGATCATTTAGCTGTAAGCTGGTGATTTTCCCTGGGATCTGTTCAAACTCTAGGTGATTGGGGCCTTGAGTGCTGAACCTACTCCTTCACTCTGCTTCCCTTAGCTAAGTCATGAGTTTCAAGCCATGGTCTCTCTTTCAGTGAGACTCTGGCTTGTCTGGCTGGTCTCTCTGTTGAGCCGCTTCTCTGTTTATGGTACAGTACCGGACAAAAACCTTCCAGATACTGATTATCCCCGAGGCCTGGTGCTCATGGAACGAAATGGTTCTCAAGTCGCATTCCAGGGCTACTGTGCAACAAACTTTACAATTTCAATAGATTTTGAAAACTTAACTCAGTCATTTTAAAGGTCATCTTGGTGGAATTTTGTTAAGGAAGTTTCATTTAAAGTTTAACAACACAATACTCTGGTTTCCAGCTTTTTAACTTTTATGAATAATTTTCTAAGAAGTACCTCTCATGGATACACATGCACTTATGTATATAGTTTTCTTTAAAGTACAATTTGTACTGCATCTAGGGTTAAGTGGCTTTGTAAATGACACCCAGTAAAATTTAAAATGTGCTTTTAAAACTTTATATTGAAGCATCATTTTAGAAGCTTCACTAATTACCATTAAAATAATTAAGCACCATTTATTAAAATAGATACACTGTAACAGTTTTATCTATGGGTAAATTAGCAAGCAGTGGCCTTTCTAACTTAATAGAAAAGGGCTCATTGAAAGGACTACCTTCTGGCTAACTTTGCAAGATCATGGGAAGGATGAAGGCGCTGGGGGCGGGGGGGGGGGTGTCTGCACCTTAGGTGGCTCCCACACACACACTCAGTGGACTGCTTGGGAGAAGTTCTGGCCTTGGAATTTGTTTGTGTGTTATTTGCCAGAATTTTGGGACACCAACCCACTTACCATTCTTAGATTATCTTTTTCCAATTACAACTTCCCTCCAGCTTAATTACACATGGAAGTACAAACACAGCGGTTCAACAGTGTTAAACAGCGGAAAAGGTCAAAGTGCTTGTGGATTCTACAGCACCCGTCTGTGTTTGATCAGTGTTTGATCACACACTGGTATTCCTGGTAATGGACTACGGACTAGGTGTTCAAATCTCTCAGGACTCAAATAGAAAAAATATTTGCATAAAATTCGATATTCATTCCCTCCATAGTGCCCCTGTTGCACACATTGCTCCCTTCCTCCTTTCTGTGAGAGGAGCAGATGTCTCCCCAGCAATGGAGGCAAGCCCGTGGAATTCCACGTCTGCAGCGTTTGCTTCACTTTGCGAGGTTTGCAATGCTTTCTGCATAAATAAAATCTATTCTGGATGTCTTTCCTTTGTTTTTTTTAAATTAAAAACAAAGGGGATATAGTTTGGAAATAGAATCTACTCTCTATTCATGCTCTGCTATTACTTCTGTCATGACGTTTTTAATTTTTATTTTTATTCTGAGGAAAATGGTTTTATTCTAGTTAACTCACAACCTACAACATTGCACTGGTGGTTTAAAGAGAGCATCTGAATGCCTGCTCAGCGCCCACCTGAGTGTACCTGCTGAAGTCAAACACCCTCTTTCATGGTTGTCATGAAGCAATAGGGCAATTAATAACTGGGAATTTCATGTAGGGCTTTACACTTTCACTATCAAGCACACTGTGTGTGTGTGTGTGTGTGTGCGCGCGCGTGCGCGCGCGCGCGCGCGTGTGCGCGTGCACGAGGCTAGCTCCTGCAGGGAATCTACCTCATCACTCTTGACCTTTCCCTGAATCTGGAGCCAGACTGGCAGTCAGGAGACATCTTACTGTCTCCTCTCTCACCCACACAGTGCTGTGGTCATCGAGGTGTGTGATCACACCTGCTTACACGGGTCTTAGGGATCTGAACTCTGAACTCTGGTCTCCATGCTTCACAGCGAGTTCTGCTTGTTACCAGCTGAATCATCTCCCAATTTTTTTTTTTTTGCTAAAGTAACTTGATCATCAAAGCCAGTTTGCCATTTCTTCAACTTGAACATCTCGATTAGATCAATCTCTTTGCAAGTCTTCAGCACCTTGTCAAAATCCTGACAGAATTTAGTGTCACCCAGGCTCTTGGCACATTCCACAAAGTGCTTTAGCTCATAAAAGCAGGGTTCCTCTGACTGTGTTATGCTGTCTGAGCTCCCCGAGGCTCCAGGTAAGGGATATCATATCAGTCTTTGATGGTGCCACACTGCTACTTCCACAGAGATGCCCCGGGATCAACAAGACCCAACACGCGCCTCACGGCAGAACCTACAGCCACATTGACTGCAGCGGTTGCTGTCTTGGCCCTCAGACCTGGTTACTAGAAAACTTAATCAGGTGAGTTCACTGCAGGTAGTGGGGCTGCTTCTGGTGGCTGAACTATGGGATGGGTGCCAGATCCGGCACATTTTTCATTCGAGTGGCCCTGAGGCTGGAAGAGACCACATGCAGCTTCAGCTTCTGTGAGGCATCTTAAATGTGCCAATTATTCTTTTTGTTTTATACAACTACTCCATGTTCATGACTGAAAAACTAAAACTACAGATTAATAGGGAAAAAAAAGCTCCCTAAATACCATCTGGTGGAAGAAACGTGCCTTTATGGTTTGGTTTATAGTAATGTTCTCATTGGTACACATTGGCACAAGAATGTTCTACAAATCATTTTTGGAAGTGCTGTCCACTGGAGATCTATGTGGGGTTCTATGATCTGGATAGATGAATAGTCCAAGGTAATGAGAAGGCAGACCACAAGGACATATGATCTAATAGTGGGGAAAGATGGTCTCTGGAGTACTTGATGGTGGAACCATTCGAGTAAGAAGACAGAGAAAGACCTTGTCAGGACAGTAAACTGTTGCTCAGATCCATGCAGGCTGAACAGTGTGGGGTTACTGTGAGGTGATTCAGCAAGTTCTTCAATTCTTGGACATGTCTAGCTCATTCATAATTGAAGAAGTAGTAGCTGGAACAACTAAGAGCTCTGCAAGTCATGAAATTAGCAAAACAGAACAACAAACCAAAAACCAACAACAACAAAATAAAACATTGACTTCAAACCGCCAAAACTCAATGCCAATGGAGTGCAAGAAAAGAAGTACACTCGCCTGAGGTTTTTCATTGCCCCAGGGATTCTGGGGGCCATCTTGCCCAGGTGGAAGCAGAGCTGTGTACATGATATTGTTGCCTTTTGCTGTTACTACCCACATTGTCAGACTGAGCTGGAAGAAATAATAAAATCAAAACAATTTATTCGAAGAGAATTACAGTTTGCATGTTGGATGATTGAGGAAATTACTGTCAGGAGGCTCATCTACTACATAATACTTAGTGCTTTAAGCACTTTGGAGAACTCTTCTAAGTGATCAATGCTGTGGATTGTGATTGAGCTACAGCCTAGAGGCCTCTCTTAGGAGCTGAAGGGTAGAGACCATGAGTTTTGTGTAGAGTAAGCTGCACATTGTTGCACGAGTACTAACTGGTATTAATAATAAAAATTTGAGATAGATATTAGGGGGTAAAAATGGAAAGATCAGAGAAGAAGAACAGTCAGTCATTAGAGATTGTCCTCTATGGCTTTCAGCCCCAAAACAGACTGAGCTCCTTTGTACACCCTGCCTTATCACTTCCTCTCTCTGCCCAGATCCCTTCCTGTCTGTCTGTACAGACCTCCAGACCTCTATGTTTAACCAATAGTTAGCCCTTCCCTTTGCTTTTTAGGAAAACTTTATTTGTAGAGTACTTGTGTAGGAGGGTCATCTGTCTATGTGATACTTTCATTGGTTAATAAAGAAACTGCCTTGGCCTTTTGATAGGCCAGCCCTTAGGTAGGCGGGGAAGACAGAACAGAATGCTGGGAGGAAGAAAGCAGAGTCAGGCAGACGTCATGAAGCTCTGGCCCGAGATGGATGTTAGGTTAGAATCTTCTCGGTAAGCCACCACTTTGTGGTGCTACACAGATTTAATGGAAATGGGTTAATCAAGATGTGAGAGTTAGCCAATATGAGGCTAGAAATAATGGGCCAGGCAGTGTTTAATTAATACAGTTTCCGTGTAATTATTTTGGGACTGCGGGAGCCAGGCGGGATGAAAAGCAGGCCTGCTCGCCTTGTCACTACAGAGTACAAACAAAATATCATCACATTACCCCTTTTCTGTCTAAAATTTAAAAAGGTTATAACTAATATAAGAAAATCTATATACAATAGGTACAATAACTATATACAATATATACAGGCAATAAATACATCAACAATGTCTAGTCCATTAGCAATTGGTAATTCAGAGAAAATACTCCATATCTACCCTATCTTGTGGAATCCAAAATATTGTACCTAATTCACTTTCTATTCTAACTTCCATTACCAAAAACTATCTTATAGTGTCTCTCAACCTTATATACTTTATACCTCTTTAGTGAATTTCTTTCCTGAATCTGGTAACAAGGAAAACTATTAACTATAAAATCTATTCAATTTCATCAGACACCCAAGGAGGAAATAATATTACCCAAGTAAGCAGGAAGTGCAAACAAGCAACTTCCAAAAGATATGAGAAATGACAGAAACAGCTAGGTGCCTGGACCATCACCCAAAGTTCTTCTGCAACATTGGGGCATCCATCTTCAACCTATAGGCCTAGAATATCTGACAGACTTTTCTGAGAAGCAAGATATTCTGAAGGGCTATCCTACCTTGTCTTGGCAAAATTTGGCAGTCCTTTTGTGTCCTGCTTGTCCAATTTGGACAGCATACTGTTAGCAGTCGAGGCAAGGGCATTTTCTTGCCCAGTGGCTTACTTTTGCTATAAAGAAAGTAAATTCCATATAGATACCCATCATCTTTTCTGAAGTAGATTGTGGCTGCCAGGAGCAGACATGTCTCATTGTCATAAAAAAGAAAAGAACCTATGGTATTAAAACATCTTAAATACCATATTCTGTAGATCTCTGAAGTGTTTTAAAGCAACCTGTCTATCTAAAATATATCTCTGACCTTGAAAACATACCTAATATGACTACAAGTTTGATTGTAATGACTAACTACTAACTTGCATTTCTTTATAGCCTATTTAGTTAGTAATAATAACATTAGAAATGTATGTACAGTATGCTCTAACAAAATTAATCTCAAATTTGTTTCAATGTATAAAGATTCATATCAATGTAAAATATTTAAAACAAGTAGTTGCTTTTTTCATTTAAAAATATATTCAATAATCTACCTTTTTATCCTATTTCTATGTCCCTCCTTTTTCTTTTCAGAATAAACTCAATAATCTACCTTTATATCCTATCAGATCTATAGCCCCCCCCTTTTTTTCTTTTCAACAAGAGCTCTGAATCTAATCTCCTTTGTTTAGATTTTTTCCTGACCATTCCATACTAACTTGTAACCAACCCTCTAAACAAAGACAAACATCCACAATCCATTTTCTGAGAATGTGGGCATAGTTTTCTAGGTTACTTCCTGCTGATTGGGGGCATGGGTAATCTTTGGGATACCTTGAGAAAATTTAGGATTATGGGCAAATCCTGACTGGAGTATTCTGTGAGGCTGGATCAACTCAACCTGTCATCTTGAAGCTGCTCTGGATGTAGGACTCAGAGGAAGTTGCAACAGAGTTGCTCTGAGATGTTGGACCATCTGGGCCATTGGCTCCTATTGGAGATTTTTCAGGGGGTCTTTTTCAATCAAACCCGAATTTTTTTAAACAATAATAAATCTACAGCCCCCATTTCCTGTGGAAATAAAAGCAAAACCTCTTTCCCAAAGTAACATGTCTTTTGACTTAAATTTTGAAGTCAAGATATTTTTAAAAAATATAGGTTGGTTTGATCCAGCAGCTTTTAGCAGCTGTTGCTTCTTCCTTAGCAGTCAAACAATTCAAAGACAACACAATAACATACAATATCCAGATTCTTTGTGTGTTTTCCATTTTTACATGGCTTTTTTTTATTACTTTATTTCTTTTTTAAGGACCTTCTTTATCCTTTATCTTTTCTCCCCCAAGCCTACATATATTTTTAAACACAATGCAAACCATTTGGAATTTTTTTAAAAAAATCTGAATTTGTCTTTACTGTATACATCTATCTTTTTCTGACCACACTAGTCTTTAATCTGCTAAATGGCATAGCTAGGATTAAAGCAGCAGCTTTGGCAACTGGCTCTGCCCCATTCCTTGGCTTTCTGAGAGTCTAGCTTTATGGCAGAAGTATTGGCAGGAGCTATGTTTATTGCCACAACTCTGAGGAGTTTCTAGGTCCATGCCACCTCCAAGAAGCATGCTACCTGCTGCTCATAAACACCATTTAAGTGTTTGGTAGCAGGGCCTCTTAAAAGAGCCATGCAGTTTTTGCTGTTAATGTTGAGTCAGGAAGCCTCTCTTCAAGGAACCATACTTTTGCTTGCCTCTAACAGAGCCCATCAGAGGAAATGCTGCTACCAAGTGTAATGGTTAATCTGTCTCTTTAAGAGACAAGCCACGCCATTCCATCTTTACCTTCTCTCGTTTCTATCTCCCTCTCCCCCCTCCCTCTCCCTCTCTGTTCTTCTCTCCTTCTCCCCTCCCTTCTATAACCACTAAATAAATATCCAACCTCACTCTGCATGGCATGCCTATCCATCTATCTCTCACCCACTGCCACCACATGGCTCGCCGCCTGGGACCAGTGCCTTCAGAGACCTGCCGAGTGGTCTCATGTGCTTTCCCTGCCTGAGACTGGCTGCTCTTGGGACCCCCTGCCCACTGCCTGCCATCGCCGGGGATCCCGCAGCATTTTAAAATAATCCTTTACATTGGTGCCAATTATGGATGGGGAAGGGAGAAGGGGAGAAGAGGAGAAGAGGGGAGAGAGAGAGAGAGAGAGAGAGAGAGAGAGAGAGAGAGAGAGAGAGAGAGAGAGAGAGAAGAGAGGAGGGAGAGACAGAAGTTGCCTCTCTGAGAGGAAGACAGACAAGGAGAGAGAACTCAGGCTGGAAGTTGAAGATCAGCTTGCCTCAGCAGATGGGGGAGGGAGTGGGCATGGCTTGTCTCTTAAAGAGACAGATTACACCAAGAAGCCATGCTGGACTCTGTTCTTTTGTGTCTGGAATCCCTTCCAAAACTCTTAGGTTTTATGTGGATGTAGTTGCCCCATGCTGGGCAACAATTGTTGCATGAGGTTTAATTGTTAATAACAAAAATCTGGAGACAGATATTAGGGGATGGAAACTGAAGGATCAGAGAAACAGAGCAGCCAGCCACTAGAGATCTAACCTCTACAATTCTCTGCTCAAAAAGAGACCAAGCTCCTTTCTCCACCCCACCTTACCACTTCCTCTTTCCACCCAACCATATCACTTTCTGTCTGTCGCACAGGCCTTCAGACCTCTTGTTTAACTAATGGTTAGCCCCTCCCTCTGGTCTTTAGGCTAACTTTATTTGTAGAGTACAAATAAAATACCACCACAGCACATAACTTTCCTTTATTCCTGTTGACCTAGGTGACGAGAGATCAGGAAATTTACAAGAGAGCTTGGAAGACATTTAAGCCACCAGCAGGGATCACTACCTTCTAAATATGCTAATCACTCTCTGATGAGCTCCTCAGCTTGTTTGTTGGAAGTGCTATTTAAAGAACTCATATTAGAATAAAATCAACTTTTGCCAATCAATTTTACCTCAGCCTTCAGGGTATGTGCAGAATAAATCTGGTTCCTATTTGAATTATACACAAATATACACACACATATATGCTTTATTCTCCCACGCTGAACAGCCTTGGCTTTTTAAGACTTTTCTCAGATATTTAATGTATAATTTCCTCCCCAGAAATGTCTCAATTTGTGGTGTTAAAGATCTGCAGAAGGATGGCTAGGGATGTAGCTCAACTAGTAGGGTGCTGGCCTCGATCGAATGTATGAAATCTTGGGTTTAATCCTTAGTACTGAATAAATTGGCATGATTGCACTCTGGAGGTAAAGACAGGAGGATCAGAAGTTCAAGGTCATTATCAGCTACTTCATGAATTCAAGGCCAGTCTGGAATATATGAGACTGTCTAAGACAAAAAGAAGAGAGAGAGAGAGAGAGAGGAAGAAGAAGAAGAAAAATGGTAGCAAACACGCTTTTAAATGTGTGTGCATGTGTATTTGTTAGTGTATGCTTGTTCATATATGTAGACATGTTCACGTGGAGGCCAGAGATCAATGTCAAGTTTCTTTCTGCACTTTTTAGCACTAGCTATGAGAGAAGGTCTCTCACATTTGGGTCTGTGAGGTTGGTTAATACCAATGAAACAGAAACTCAATTCTTAAACATTGCAACATAACATTTATTAGCATGAATTATTTATTCCATTCATTCAGTCACTAAGCTTTTTTTTTCTTTCTTTCTGTCTTTTATGAGTCAAGGTCTCAGGTATCTCAGTGTCCCACACTGGCCTCAAACTCAGTAAAAGTGAAAGATGACTGAGAATTTATCCTCTCTCCATCTCCTAAGTTCTGCAATTACAGGTACACACAACTATGGTTGGAGATCAGATTCAGGGCTTCATGAATGCTAGGCAAACATTTTATCAACAGAGCCACATCCTCTGCCCATCATTAAACTTTTTAAAAACAGAGCTACCATGACCACTCTACCATGTGTATTTTGGAAAAGAGGAATGTTCATAGCTGTGGAGTTATAGATTAGGTAAATACATATTTGGTATAGTACATATTGTTAAACAATTTTCCAAAGTGGTTATTTAAAATTTTTTATTAGCATGTGTATGTGTGTGTGTGTGCATACACATGAGTGAATACATACATACATGCATGCATGAGGGATGTCCTAGGCCTAAGAAAGCTTATGCAAATGTAATTTAAGGAGGGGTCCAGGTTCCATCCTTAGCAGGCATCAGAACTTGGCAGCTTCAGTGACTTGCTTCTGGATTTAGAGTCAAGGAGGATAAAAGAAAGGGACCTGTGGATTTCTTCCTTCCCTCATGGTTAAGTAAAACAGCTGGTGTCAAAAGTGTATCAAGGAAGTCCTTGCACAGGACTTCCCTAGAGGACATTGTGTGAAGCTGTGAAGGTGAAACCTGGGTTGTGTTGGATACCCCAAGCTGTTGGAGATGCCGGAGCATTGGGATATCTGCTGAGGAAAGCTGCTGAGAGGTGTAGAACCAGCCAAAGAGAGGTGTGCTGCAGTTAGTAAAGCTGAAGAGCACATTGACATCAGACATGGAGATGCAGAATTTGGAATTTGTCCTGCCAGGTTTTGTTCTAGCTTTGATCCAGTATTTCCTCAGTATACCCCCTTTCTTGTCTTTTGAGATGGTAATGTATACCTGTGCCATTGTATTTTGGACATATGCCACCTGCTTTTAATTTTGATGTTGTAAGGAGTTTGCAGCTTAAGAGACTGTTATGAGTTGCAGAAGAGATTTTGAGCTTTGAAACAGCATTGAGACTATGAAAGACTATGGGGACTTTGGAAGCTGCACTGAATGAATTGTATATTATGATATGGCTACAAGTCTTTGGGGGCCAGGAATGGAATGTGGTGGTTTATGAGAATGGTTCCTATAGACTTATTATGTTTGAATGCTTGGTCCCCATTTAGTGAAACTGTTTGGTAAGGATTAGAAACTATAGCCTTGTTGGAGGAGGTGTCACTGAGTTTTGAAGTTTCAAAAGTCTATGCCAGGCCCAGTCCCTCTTCCTCTGTGCTGGCTGTCTTGGATCAGTTTTTAAAACTCTCAGCTAATGTCCCAGCACCATACTGTCTGCTCCCCACTAGGATGGTCATGGACTGACCTTCTAAAACTGTAAGTACACCCCCAATTAAATGCTTTCTTTTGTAGGTTGGCTTGGTAATAGTACCTTTCCACAGCGATAGAACAGTAACTAAGACACATGGCTTTGAATGTGCCCACCCCCAATATGTTGGTCAGGGGTCTGACCTGCCTTCTCGAAAAGTGGGCAAATGGTGTTGATATCAAGAAGATAGCAAAGTGGGAATTTGAGGGCCCCATAAATGTCACCTTTGACTATCTAGAGGAGCAGATTGTTTATGACTTTAATAGTGACACCCATTCCTCTACTTTTGATGCTGAGGCTGGCAATGACCCCAGTGACCATTTAGTTGAGCTAATTTTCAAGTGTGACAACAGGTTTGGTGGGAGAACAGTCTAATAGACGTTCTTGTCCACACAGCTTTGAAGACACGAGAGCTATTCAGTCAGTAAGAACACAAAGGCAGAGAGAATCCCTCAGCAACTGGGAGTCCCTGTTTCCAGTCAATGGCCAACACCCTGAGAATCCTCTCTCCTCAGTCTCCATTATAAATCCTGTTTAAAAGGAGAGGCATTTAGGAAGCTTTGCCTTGTAAGGTACCATCAGTACCGGGCTGTACTCCACTCTCCTCAAAATCTCCAGGACAAGATCCCCATACTTATTAAGAGAAGAGATAGTATCAGGCAGTAAGACTGTTGAACAGATGGCACAGGTAGCTTGGTGAATCTGCGGGAAGAGAAGGAAATGCCCTTCCACCGGAGGTGTCAGAATGGCTCCCTGAAGCTACATGGATGGGGACCAGCTGTGGAAGCTGCATGTTCTGGAAAAGGGAGAGAGGCAAAACTACAGCTTCTGCTGTAACCAGGAGCCAAGGCTGTGAGCATTTCTCAGAAACCTGGAGCCGAAGTCTATTGGTGACTGACAGGCACAGTAGCTGAAGTGAAGAGTCGGGGGGAGAGCAGAGAAGGCTCAGGTTGGCTGTGCAGTCTGACTGGGGGTGACCAATGGCTTTCATTTGTGGTTTCTGAAGTCTCGAGGGAAGTCTGTTTGCGTAATGCCGATTTTAGGCATGGTAAGATGCGGGTGGCAAGTGTGACTCAAAGTCTTCACTGTATCATACTTCATTACTTGTGCTACACTCCACCAGGCAGGAGAAGTGTGGGGCTGGGGGAAGAGGGAAGTAATGATTGAGTTAAGGAACCATTGTGTGAGTCTGGTGGGGGAGGAAAGAAAGGAGACCCCCAAAGTGAGACAGGGACAAGAAGACCATGTCTAATTTTTCTCCCACAGTGCACTGGAAGCTGAAGCTGCCGACCCAGCTACTCCTGTGAGCACTCTGTTCCAGTGACAATGAGTTCTCCCTCAGTAGTGCCACTGCTGATTATTGATCAGATAGAACAGCGTGTAATTCATGATCAGACCAGGGCACACCTGGGGGTAAAATCATCCTGCCAGGAAACTGTGCTAACCAAGATCTCCATGAGCCTTGGGCTGTTCATCTTCATCTCCTACAGCAGAGGTCAGGGGACAGATGGTAATCAATGTGAAGAGAAGCCAATGTGTCTGGTTTGCAGTCTGGCCATTACTCAAGGGAGTGAACAGCCAGCCGCCCAGCAGCGGTGTGGCAGGCTGCCTGCTCACAGTGGAAATTCTGTGAGGCTCACCAAGATCTTATGTGTTCTTATGGCTTTGATGGTTCCATCTTCTAAGACATTGAAAATGTTGTTCTGGAACACTCTCCTGAGGGTATTTCTTTGAACATTGGTTTCCTCTTCTAGGGCAGTGGTAAGAGAGAAGAGGGGGTACACAGGGAAGGAGAGATACCGTAGAATAATCCTCCTGTTCACTATAGAGCTTTGTCATTCAAATTGGTTTAATAAAACCCTGATTGGCCAGTAGCAAGGCAGGAAGAACAGGCAGGGCAACCAAACTAAGGATGATGACAGGGAGAAGGGTAAAGTCAGGAGTTGCCAGTCATATGCAGAGGGAGAAGGAGATTAATATGCTATGCTAATAAAGATACCACTATGTGGCAGAGCATAAATAAGGAATATGGGTTAACTTAAGATGTAAGAGTTAACTAGTAACAAGCCTGAGCTATTGGCTGAGCATTTATAATTAATAATTAGCCTCTGGGTGATTATTTGGGAACTGGTGGGCATGAGAGAAACATCCACTTACAGAGAGAATGAGGAAGGGAGGGAAGGGAGAACGGAGAATTTGTGCTTCCACACCTCCTCCATTTTGGAGAGGGCTGTTTACTACTCCTCAGTTTATTGGTGTCATTGTTCCTCACTCTATACTTCCTTAAATGATCCTACCTTCTCAGTGTTAACATCTCCCATTCAGAACACAGTTGCATAGCTTAGAGTTTTCCTTTCTGTTAGAAAAGTGCCTATTTATTATTGCTCAGTGACACTTTGCACAAAGAAACATATTAGAGCTCATAAACATTTTCTTATAAATTATTTTACATTGATGAGTGGGGAGGTATCCATGTTCTAAGATTCTTGGGACCCAGCAGGCGAATTAACTAGCTCAAGGCCATACAGGTAGATGGATTTGGGCCAAAACTCTGGGCTTTTACTCTAACACCAAAGCAAATGGCTTGAGGTATATTAGGTAGGCTATAATGAGGGTTTTGTCCCATGTCAAGTTCAAAGGAAGAAGATTATATTCCATGATTCTACTCCTTGTTAAAAAAATTAGTTTTATTTTCAACATACAGGAATTTAGAATATATCTTTAATTTTTAAAAAATGTGTAATAGGCATTGTCTGCATGTAGTCTGTGTACCAGGTGTGTGCCTGGCACCCTGCAGAGGTCAGAAGAGGATGTCAGATCTCCTGGAACTGGAGTTACTAGGTCCTGGGAATTGAACCTGGGTGCTCCGGAAAAGCAGCCAGTGTTCCTAATCACAGAGCCATCTCCCCAGCCCAAAAACGTGTTCTTGAGAGGACAAGCAAGGACTCTTCAGTCCCACTGCCCTTTATGGGGGAGGTGACTACTGCCCCGAGCTTGATGCGCTTGCTTTTATTTCCCTTTCAAAGTGGTATGAGATCATTACAGGATCCAAAAGAAAGACAATTCTCCTTCCTGTGCTACTTGGAGACAAAGTTAATATTTCATTGCACTTCATATTAACCTTTATTTAGGCACATTTTTATAATTATACATGTCTTACATAACTAAGGTTTGAATGCATGTATGATTGACTGCTTTTTAAAAATTTCCATATCAGGAACATTTTTTTATGCTAATACGTTTTTGGAAAGATATTTTCAAGGTAGCATATTTCTTTAATTAGGGGTGGTGTAGTCATTTAGTTAACCATTTACTACATTACTGGAAATTATCACTGTTTGTATAATCATAAATGATGCTGAGATATGTTACCTTTTTTATACATAAGGAAGGGATGCTTCTTTTGCTCTAATTTTATGCATTGCCTTTATTTACCCTACCGAGCCCTTTTGAAGAAAGCAGGTATGGTGTTAATTATGAAACCTAGTCACGTGGGGAAGTCCGAGTCTCATGTCCATGGAGCCATTGGTACCAAAGGAATAATGAAGGGAACAACGATAACGAACGTGGCTCTTTGGCTGCTCATTAGTGCCATCTGCTCAGCAAAACATTAATGAGCTGCACTTTTGACCCATGAAGAGGGCTTTTAATTACAGCTCTTTCTTGGTGTCTCTGCTCTTTTGATTCTACCAGTCTGTTGGAGCCTTTGAACACGCCGTCTCGGCTTTGCAGTAGTGAATGAGCTCTCTAGCTTTGAGCTGATTTAAGCATTACAGTAGAAAGGGCAAATAGCCCTCTAAGCTTTGTTTTTTGCACTGAATCTGGGATAAATGAGGTAGAGGTCAAAAGCTCCCACAGTCTATTTGACGAATGGACCAATCACGAAAGATCTAAGCAATGAACAGCTACTCAAAGATCCTATCAAAAACACAAATCTGATCAACCTAAATAGCAACCAAAGACACTGACTAATAATTAATATACAATAGCATTTTCAGCTATAAATGTCATTTTTTTCAAATGGAATATCCAGTGTCATCATGGCATCCAGGTGGCATACATAGTACACAAATGCATTCATTTGTGACAAGCTTGTTTAGCAGTGAGGCTCAAAAGAGGTGCCATTTGGTCAACTTAGGAGTGAATAGTAATGTCTTAAGATGTGCCTTCTCTGTGAGGCAATTTTATGTTTAGCGAAATGTATTCAAACAGGAATTATCACGGTAGGATTGTAGCAATGGTTGGTTATGAAGGTTAGCGTCTGTGGGTGAGAAGCTTCTTATTCTAATTCCTGGGAGGGAAGAAAACATCAGCAATGTCACAGCTGCATAAGTTAGCTAATGTGGCAACACCACATTAGTTATGTTACATACCACACAGTTGTAGAGAAGAGTGCCTGTACTTGTATACTTGTAGGCACCCCACAACTGTCCACAGCTGCAGTTCTAGGGGATCTGCTGTCCACTTCTGGTCCCTGTAGGCACTACAGGCAGAGCACCCGTACTCGTAAAATAAAAATAAACAAATTTGAAAAAATTAAAAAGAAGAGTGATTATAATATTATAATAATCATATAACACTATATGATTATTATATACCAATATTATAGTTATGTAATATATATGCTTTATATAAAAGCTTGTGTTTCGGATGCATTCTTCAGAAAACCAATTAAGCCAGAGGAATTTGAAGAGACGTTTTCTTATTATTGAGGCATTTGGACTGGAGACATTGTTGATCAGGGGATGAAGCACCGCAGCTCTTCTCTGGCTGCGCAATTTCTAGCTGCCCGGTTTAATGACTTCAATTACAGCCAGGTCCTATCTGATGAAGAAGAAACGCAGCTCCTAGTGCTCAAGGCTTAGGTAGCCTTACTGCTAGAGTCAGTTCTGAGTTAATCAAAGCTTGCTCTGATTAAGTAGACTAGAAAGCATTAGACGATAATTGAGTAGTCCAAATTCCTAAGACTGGTGTAGAGTTAGATAGAAATGAAAGCCAGCGTCTCTGAGCCCAATGCCACAGCTCCTACTGACACTGACGTGGAACACAGCATGGTCCTCATGCGAATGTAGCCATTTCTACCGCTGGAAATGCACCCTTGCTGTTGCTGCCCCCACCCTGTCTGCAGGGATTGATAGCAGAGTCTCCCTTCTTCTTTGAATCAATCGATTCCAAAGTGACATTTTCACTGCTCAAGTCCGAGGCTCATGAAGAAGTGACAGGCATTTTATCACTTTATAAGTCAGAAACTGCCTTTGACTTAATCCCCACTATGAAATGTGTTTGCTGACACCATGACTGGCCAGAATAGAGCAGACCTTTCTGAAATAAAGACAAGGCAGCAAATCTCCATTATATGTGAATGTTTATCTTTTATTTGTGTAGTGGCATTTCATTTATATTTTAATAAATAAAGCTTGCCCGAGGATCAGAAAAGTAAAACAGCCCCACTGGCCAGCCTTACAATCCAGACAGTGATGACACACACCTTTAATCCCAGTAGCCACATTAGTTGTCATAGAAACTGGGCAATACATGCCTTTAATCCCAGTGGTGCATGGGATTAATCTCAGCTCTAGAGAGGAATATAAAACGGGAGGAGACAGCTCACAGAAACAATCTCATTCTGAGATTCCTGGAGGCGGGATCGCCATTTTGGACTGAAGTCAAGGTAAGAGCCAGTGACTGGCTGCTTTGCTTCTACGATTGTTTTTATTAATCATGCTTCATTCTTGCTTTTTTTGGTTTTGGTACAAAGCTAAGGTCAGGTAGGCAAGAAGTTAGACATGAGGCAGCCAAGGAGTCTGCAGTTATATCTTGGATCTAGGTCTGTCCTGATGGCCAGACAGCTCCAGTGAGGTTCTTCTGCTATATCAGAAAACCCAGGCACCAGAGGGCATTCCTAACAGAGACGCATGCGCACCAGCTGACTCAGGCTAGGGAAGCAGATCGGTGCCTCCCCCAGTCATTATCAGAGAGGCACAAATGGGAGCAGATGGGAACAAACACAGAGACCCATCGCTAGACAATGCAGGGAGTACCAGATCTCAGAACATGCAGCCCTAGACAGGTTGTCTCCATCAAATCCCTCCTCTTAGGGCTCATGGAACCCTGTAGAGGAGGCAGAAAGAGTGTAAGAACCAGAGGGGATGAACGACACCAAGAAAACAAGGCACTCTAAATCAACAGGATTGATGCACATATGATGAACTCATAGAGAACAAGGCAGCATGCACAGGGCCTGCTCAGGTCTGCACCAGTTGGGGTCCTGGAGCTGAAAGGAGAAAGGGGCACATCCCCCACGCCTAACCTGGAATCTATTCAACCGATAACCACTTGCAAATGATAATTTGCTTTTTTCCAAGGGAGTCTCACTGGGGGAACAAATTATTCTTATAGGTAGGCTGCATGCCCTCAGTAGATGGCCAACAGAAAGTCAAGGGCATCTTTGGAGGTTTCTTGTCTCATAATACCATGTTGGGCATTTCCCCTTTATAATTTTATCTTTATCTTATTTTATTTATGTTTTTTCTTCTCTTTTCTTTTTCCTTTTGTATATATATTATGATAACTTGTTTAGTGTTTTTATGGGATTCCTGAGTATTTGAATGAGAGGGTCTCTGATTCTTGTGCCTTCCCTTGGGCTCTTTTCCATCTGTTTCTTTGTTTTGTCAAATTCCAATGTGTTAGTCTTTGAAAACTCTATTTTTTTTTTACAAAAGGAAAAATTCAGAAGACAAAAAATGAATTAAAAGAGGAAAGAAAAAGTCTGTATCCTTAGAAGACACAAGCTTACTTATATGGTTCCCTTCATGGCACTCTGACTTATATGATCACCTTCACGGTGGTCTTGCCTCCCCCATTCCTGGGTTTCTCAAGAGAGTCATAGAAAGAAATGCCCTAAAAGGGAGACCTGGTACAGCATGATTTAGGATGGGGGAAGGGGTCACCTTATCCCACAAATAAGTCACTAATCTTAAAAATATTCATTTTAAGTTAAAAACCCACAAAGGGAACTGCTGTTATCTCTGCTTACCGTCCCTTTCCCTCTTTCTCTGGAGTGGCCTTTGATTTACTAAATAAACTTTTTATCTATGGTTCTCAGCTGAACTCTTTCCTTAAAGAAGATAAGAAGTGGGAGGAACCTTTGTGCTGTAACAAAGTGAGTTTCTGATTAGGAGCAATGTTTTGATGGCTGTAGACACAGTGACCATAACATTCGGCTGGACAACAGCCCTGCAAGTATGGCAGGCAGGGTAAGAGACTAACAATCTATACTAACTAACCTGTTAGCCCAGTGAGCAAGTCACTTTCTGCTTGCTCAGTGGACTCAGTTTGCTCCCAGGTATCTCCTTGGTCCTCCAGGAGGTAAGGTCATTTCCTGCTTCAGTGATTGGGATTGGCTGAGCAGTTGCATAGTATATTTCTTGTGAGTTCATGTTGAGTCCATATGTAGTCTTATTTCCTGTCAACACTGTGTGTTGCTTAGATGACACTCAACAAACCAGTGGGATGCCTTGTGTCCTGCCATTTTGTCTACCTCCCTACTGAGGTCTTTTGGTGAGGGTTAATTATAGGCCGCAGGTATTTTTACCATCTAAGTCTATTCAGAGTTATGCCCCTTTTCCAGACCTTACCCGCAAATGCCTAATCTCATTCTTCTCAAATAGTCAGACTAAACCATCATCACATTCCAGTAAGTCTTGGCAGATTAGAGCCCAGTGCCACCACTGTTCACAAGCAAATTCACTAAGGAGATCTCTAGGTTTTACTGACAAGGTTTCTCTTCTTTGTTTTTCAAGAGAGTGGCCCCCAGTGGGTGTGAAACATTCCTGTGGCCTTCCAGCAGGTGCTAGAACATCTTACCAGGCTTTTCCTGAGCCTTTGCACCAACTCTTGCAGGTTAGTCTCCTTGACTGTTAGTGGGCAAGAGGTGACATCAGGTCAGAAGTAGCTGTGCAGGAAGTACAAACCAGTTGTTTACAAAATGTGCTCCCAGGAGGTGTTTGTACTTTGACCTGTAGATAACTCTCCCCTTTAAGGCTAATACACCATGGGGTACACTCAGTTAGCAATGAGGCAGATGAGATAACCCACTCATGATGGTCAGCTGCTGTCCCATGACCTGGCTGCTAGTCTCTAGCAGACTCCAGTAGCAAGGTGTTTCTCACAAAGGGAATGACTGCTTGCTGAAAAGGGCATGGCTTTTATCCAAAACCTTAGGGGCTTCCAAGTGATTATTGTATTGTCACTTGCTATGGCCTTGATTTAGCACCTTGACTCACTCACTTTGCTTATCTGAGGTGCTGCTTGTCCTGATGAGTCATAGAGTTTGGAAACAAAGCTGGCAGAGCTGTGGTTCCTAGAGGTGGAAAAGCCCCCTTGATTAGGGGCTCTCTTTAGTTACAGCACAATAGTTGGAGACAGAAACACTGTTTTCCAAATCCACAGATGTTTCCAGGACGCTTTTGTCTTCTTTTCAGTGTGAGGAGTGCAAATTAGCAGTTTTAACAGAATTCTACAGACGCTAGCCCCAAATCTCTCCAGACCACTGTGTTCTCAGAAACTAATGTCACAAATTCTGACATCCTTTTGATTTTTCTTTCCTTTTTATTTACATTGTCTTATTAAGACATATAGAATAATAGTCTTATTCTGTTTTTTTTTTTGTCACATAGGTATCAGTGACAAATGAGATCAATCATTTAGGGTTTCATCAAAGGATCAATTCTAGCACAGGTCCTGCAGGGTTGGTGCAACCAAGAACAATGATGGAAATGCATTTCCATACCCACTGGGAGAAAGCAGGGGTTTGGGTGTCTGTATAGTGGTTAAAAGTGAACGGTATTTTCTCCATTGATGGCAGTATATCATCAAGGATAGGCTATATAGGTTTGTTCAGGTGAAATGGCTACCTCTAAAACAGTAGGTACGGTCAAATGCTGGCTTCTGCTTCTCATCTACTGCTGTTCTGTAAGAAGTTTCTGCCTGGGGCCCTAATCAAAGAGGTGAGTTGAACAGGGGCGAAAGTTGTGCCACCTCTGCATTTCAACTCTTTGATGAGGGAACAAGGCTTGTATTAGCCATGGGAATCCCAAAGATTTGTTTGATTATTTCTGCAATAATCCTCCACAGCTCAGGGAGTAATGTAATGCGAGAATCAACCAGGTCCGATATATACATATTCTAACGATGTATTCAGACCCAGTACAAAGATCCCATGGCAGCTGTAGAGCTACCTTAGGTAGCTGAAAATATTGGCTATTATAATCTCCAGTTATAAATTTTATAAGTTTTATTTTTGGTGGTGGTGGTGGTTGGGGGGTGGCAGGGTACAATGAGGGAATGTCATAGGCCCACAAAGAAAAGAAGATTCTCATAGGAGATACATACCCAGGTATCTGATCATTTGAAGTTTAAAAAAATTGTTTTGGGCTTTAAGCACATCCTTCCATATTAATTGCTTTTCTCATGGAAGCACTATAAGAAAGGAAGCTCACAATTTGAGAGGACACAGTCCATCATGCTGGGGAAGCCCTGGCAGTAAGTGGATTGATGGCAGAAGGAATTGGAGGTAGCTTGTCACATTGTATGTGCAGTCAAGAGAAAGGGCACAGGAAGTGGGGACAGGCTAAGAAACCCTAAGGCCCACCCCTAGTGTTCCACTTCCTTCAGCTAGACCCTTCCTCAAGGCCATATCCAGGTTGGGAACAAGAGTTGAACACATGACACTATGAGGGACATTCTAACTACAACATTTTGTCTTCCTTTGAGCTGTTCAATGGCAGGAAGAATAGTCACCTCGTGGTCACTATCCTTGTAGTATTTCAGTGCTTTATGCAATTATGTGACATTGGATCTTCCAGAGTGTACTGGCTGGTTGTGTGTGTCAGCTTGACACAAGCTAGAGTCGTCAGAGAGGAAGGAGCCTCAGCTGAGGAAATGCCTCCATTAGATCCAGCTGTAAGGCATTTTCTCAATGAATGAGCAGCGGGGGAGGGCTTAACCCATGGTGGGTGGTTGTAGTGATGGGCTGCGGGCTGCGTTCATGCTGCCCCCATCCCGGCCGCCTGGCTAGCTTATGCCCCGAAATAACAACACACAAACTGTATTCATTTAAACACTGCCTGGCCCATTAGTTCCAGCCTCTTACTCACATCTTGATTAACCCATATCTAATAATATAATAAATATAATATAATATAATATAATATAATATAACGAGTGGTGGCTTACCGGGAAAGATTCAGCATGTCTGACCTGGTGGCTGGCTTCATGGCGACTGTCTCAGAGAGGAGAGGCGGGGCAATTGACTAACTTAGGAGAGGCGTGGCATCTGACTGAGCCATCTACCTCACTTCCTTCTTCCTGTTCTGTCTACTCCACCCACCTAAGGGCTGGCCCATTTAATGGGCCAAGGCAGTTTTCTTTATTAATGAATGAAATCAACACAGAAGACTCTCCCACATCAGGTGGTGCCATCTCTGGGCTGGTGGTCCTGGGTTCTATAAGAAAGCATGCTGAGCAAGTCAGTAAGCAGCACTCTTGCATGGCTTCTGCATCAGGATCCTGCCCTGTTTGGATTCCTGTAGTGACTTCCTTCAGTGATGAACAACAACGTGGAAGTGTAAACCAACTAAACCCTTTCCTTCTTAATTTCATTATTGGTTATGGTGTTTCACTGTAGCAATAGAAGCCCTAAGCCACAGAGCTTCTCTACATGAACCTTCCACGTAGGTAACTATGGGAATTCCAATCATTAACATCAATGCATTTTTATTCTATTCAACCAGGCAGACCAGATTGTAGCTTCCAAGTTGCCCCATTCCTTTAAGAGTCCATTACTTGTAGAGTGTGCATACCTCATATAACGAGCATAATGTGGGGTATACTGATGGCATAATTCCCCCAAAGATGGTGACGTCCTGGTTGCTAAGATATATGAGTGATTTAGGTTAGATAGCAAAGGGGAGTGAAAAGTTACAGCTGGCATTATGATTGCTGCTAAATTTACTAAAATAAGTAGCCTATGCAGATGAACTCCCAGGGGTCCACAAAGCCAGAAAGGGAAGGTAAAGGAAAGGAGTTGAGCAGAGGAGCAATGGTCAGAGAGAGCTACAACACTGCTGGCTTCCAAAATGAAGGAAGAGACCTCTCACGTATGGCAGAAACAGAGGCCCGAGATTTTCCTGCAGAACTCCCCAAAATGAACATAGGCCCAATGATAATTCAGTTTTGGGGCTCACACTTCCTTACCTATAAGCCCATAAATGGGTGCTGTTTTTCTGTCACCCCGCTTGTCTCTCCAGTTAACACGGCAGTGGTAGAGAGCTCAGGCCGGATCTTAGTTTTAAACACTAGAAAATAATGGCTATTTAAATTAGAAGATAGATATCCAGAAAGGTCTACCTGGCTCATGGACTGCTCATGCATGCTAGAGGCCAGGAGCTGCAGAATACGCACTAGGGATCACACCAGTTTTTTTCAGGCACGCTTCATTGAGCTGTGGTCCCCCTCCATGGGGAAGTAGCTATAGCACCCTCTTCTGCTTGTGCCAACACTGGGTCTGCCATCAAATGCTGGCTAAAACTGCAGCCTCTCTTCTTCTTGGATGTGGGTGCTGCCCTGTGTCACCTTCTACAGCAGTGGGTTCTCAACCTCTCCAATGCTGCGACCCTTTAATACAGTTCCTCATGGTGTGGTGACCCCCAACTGTAACATAATTTCTGTTGCTGCTTCATAACTGTAATCTTACAATGGTTGTGAATCATAATGCAAACATCTGATATTTCTAGTGCTCTTAGGTGGCACCTGTGAAAGACTTGTTTGACCCTTCAAAGAGGTCACAGCCCAGAGCTTGAGAACCACCGCTCTATAAAGATCTTACTCAGTTTCTACTTCCTTGGGTCCAAAAGAAACCCAGTTTTCTTTTCTTTTGCAGCTTTCTCAGGTGCTTTTCTCTTAAAATTTCTTTTTTTATTTTTAGTGATTTTATTAAACAAATGGCAGCTACAGGTTTATGGATACAATGTTATGTTTTAATGTATGCTTATGTCGCATCTGGGAATATAAATGTATGCAGCTAGCGTGGAGAATGGCAGGAAGATGGCTAAGAATAGAACTCCCATGTATCTGACAAGCCCGCTTTTAGGATCCTATCCAAAGGAAATGAAATTAGTGTGTCAAGGAGACACCTTGCTCATGGTAATGTTATTCACAGTAGTGAAGATTTAAAAGCAACCCACCATCTCTCAGCAGCTGAAGAAAGAGGTATGGCCCACATGTCTTAAAGGGGATGTTAGAGCGGCCTTTAAAAAGCAAGGAAACGCTGCCCTTTGTGAAGAGAAGGATCTGGAAGATATTATGAGTCATTAACTTCTAATCCAAACCAGGAGTCTGTGTGTCTGTTTTACTCTTGTGCTGTAGCTGTGACGGACACTGAAAGTCACTGTCTGTTGGGTGACAAAACTTTTCCCAGGGAGAAGCAACATACATGTCTGCTCACCCCAGACAGAGGTCATATGACAGACCAAAGTATGGAGAAGCAACATACATGTCTGCTCACCCCAGACAGAGGTCATATGACAGACCAAAGTATGGAGAAGCAACATACATGTCTGCTCACCCCAGACAGAGGTCATATGACAGACCAAAGTATGGATACCACCAAGGTCCAACTTATGAGTGAATGAATGTAATTTTTAAAATAATGAATTTTAAAAATTATATTCATTATTTACTCACTCATTTAAGTGTGAATGTGTGTGTGTGTGCGTGTTCATGCACCTGTGTTTGTGTCCATGTCATATGGCATGGTAAGAGTATGCAAGTCAGAAGAAAACTTGTAGGAATCAGATCTCTCCTTCTACCATATAGGTCCTGGAGACCAACTCAAGTCATCGGACTTGCTTGTAGGGTCTATTAAATAGCTTTTCAAGGATAAAAGTGAACTATTTTTAAGATTCAAACACACACACACAGACACACACACAGACACACACACACACACACACACACTCATTTGCTGACTGGCCCAAAAGTTTGAATCTGTATTCAAATATGCATATATTCAAATGTATATGCATGTATATATTATATACATATAAACATACATACATATATGTATGCTCTATGTGCATAGGAAATTGCTCTGGTGTTCATAGCTCCTTTGCTGGAACTGGAAACAAATGGATCACTTTGCTTCTTCTATTGTTGAAATTTTCTATAAAGCAGCTCAGGTTCTTCAGCAAGTCAATTAGATCTGGCCTAAGATGACAAGGCCCCCACCAAATTCACCTGCTAACAATACTAAGTTTGCCCACTGTATCCCAGTTCAGCCAGGTTACACTGCTTCCTCTGTCTCCCAGCCATTATTATCCAGGATCTGAAGGAATGATCCCATTACTGTGTGACTAACACTCTACCCATGATTTTGCTTGATCAGACGAAGGACAGTAGCATTGTTAAGTTGGTAAGTTACCCATTGGCTTCTTTATTCTTCCTTGGTCTGGCCATAGTCTCTGGCATTAGCCAAGAAAGCAGAGACAACATCAATGGCAGTAATGAGCTATACATGGATCATGGGACATGCCACTTAGCTTAATAATTGGTGGAGTAGGAGGACATTGATAGGTTGGATTAGCATTTCTTCCTGGAGAGAAAATGAAATGTGTTATTTCAACCAAGTGGTTGAGTCCTGTGTCTTTGGATCTTTCATTTTCTATTTTCTGTAAGTCATGGCTAGATTTAAACAGCCAGTGTTAAAATTATCAAGAAAATAGATAGCCAAAATACTTTTGGAATAATTGGAAGAGAAAAAAACATGGAACAGGCGATACCTTAGTTATGCTCTGTCCACACACTCTGTGCAAGTTGTCTTTACCTTGGCTTGTTAATAAGATAATGCGTAAGACTCATACACTTATGTAACATAAATTCACTAGTTCTTGTTCATGATAAAGATATAACCAACTTCCCAGAGATGATATGATGAGTCTTGGCATGTGTGTGAGAGAGATTTAAGTGTTTTGCTATGTGTGAAATGGCATTTTTTAATGTGAAAAAGTTTTTAGAGCGATAGCAGTAGAGATGTCAAGATAACACTGAAGAGGCTTGCCCATGCAGGAAAATGTCACATGCAAACAGTTTGGCTTGGAATTGCAAAATCTTTCCCTTTTAGCTCTTTTGAACTTATTGAGCACAACCTCTCCCACAAATGTGCTCTCAAGTCTCACATGAGCACTCAGAAACGGTGTGAACCCACTGCCTTGTCTACTACGATGGGTGTGGAGAATGGTCCCACGTTAATCTGTTTCTCCTGGAAAGAAGTCAAATGCCTGAGGGACATTTTGGAACCTGGATGACTGAAGCATTTTCCAATTTTCTGGGCAGATTCTTTATACAGAAGATATGTTCTTTAAAAGATTTTTTTTAAAGTCACTTATTTGTGATGTAATAATTTCAGTGTATTAAGGGGTCATCTTATTTAGAGGAAATCCCAAGAATGTATCTTGAGTAAATATCATCCTAGGAGTCATGATTAAGTTTAGTTATTTTTATACTGTTTTCTTAATCATACAATGCAAAGATCAGTGGATTAAGGGGAGCCCAGTCCCACAGATACATCAATATTCCAGCTCCTGTGCCTGTAGCTCAGGGAACATGAAGGAAGAGCAGGCAGAAAGATGGGAAGAGCCAGAATACTAGGGGGTCTGCTGTGAAACAGTCTCCTAGAAACTGCTGCACAAGCAAAACTGGAACAATGGTGTTATTGATGGACATGTTTATTATGGAAGGGGGAAAAATTTGCAGGGTCCCACCCTGACACAAATAATTATAGGCAACTAATGACTGCCGGGAGAGGGAGAATCAATCTCTCCCAGGATTATGCCCCCTATTGGTTGTCCAATGCACAGTGGTCAGCATTGAAACCATACATGCACAAACAACAAAAATAGACTCAGCAGGCTGTACTTAAATATATTTGCATATGCGTATATGTGATAATAATAATGAATGGCCACAGGAAGATAAGTAGGAGGTCCTAGGGGGAGAAAGTAAAGGTGAGAAGTGACAAATTCTATTTCAATTAGCATATTTTTTAAAAGAATGATTTGTTGGTTTCAAGTTATACAAAATAAGATGAATTGACTTTATCTAACACTGGAAATATTTTTCAGTACCAGTCCAGTAGAGACATGTGGATGGTCTCTGCGAACACCATGGCCAGCAGAGCCCAGCAGAGTGTTGACCCATGAGATGCAAGAGGAAGTCTGGTTCAACACAACTCGGTAGCCAGTGTTGGTTCAAACTGAGAATCTGATAGCTGGAGGTTTAGTTTAGGCATCTTTTTTAAAAAAAAAAAAAAAAATTTTCAAGACAGAGTTTCTTTGTGTGACAGTCCTGACTGTCCTGGAACTCTCTCTGTATGTAGACCAGCTGGTCTCGAACTCACAGAGATCCACCTGCCTCCCGAGTGCTGGGATTAAAGGCCTTCATCACCACTGCCTGGCATTTTTAAGGCATATTTGAGCATAGCCAATCTGATGAAAATTTCCTAGTGATAATTAACCCAATCCTGTATGCACAATAAAGCCTAAGATGTGACTGCTTCGAAGCTCTTTGTAAAGCACATGTGGAGTCCTCCACAAAGATGGGTTCTATTGGACCTATAGAGCCGGCCAAGGGAAACAATGCCCTTGATAAGGGTCTGGGAAGGATGGTGTTATAGACTGAGACAAACAGGCTCAAGATGAGCAACTGGGGTCTGGGGGAGACTGTGTGACTTAGCCACACAGAAAGCACAGAGGTCACCAGGCTATTAATCACCTCTGCTCCCAGCCTTCTGGACAGAAAACAGGTTATCTATCTCTTCCTTTGAAGAGACAGCCCTGTGTGTTTAACTTTTTCAGTTTCCCTAGTGCTTACCTGTGAACACAAGGACCTCCATGTCTCCCACGGTGATAGCCTTTCATCCAAGAAAGATTAACGCAGAACACATTTTCAGAGAGTGTCGTTAAGAACTAGGGACTTTGTTTTGCTTCCACTATCTTTATATTCTTTCTTCTTCCTCAGGAAAGGAATTCTACAGCATCTTGATTTGGTTTGCTGGACTGAAAGTTCTAGTCTAGGGGCCAAGAGAATTGTGTCTGTGTGAAGTTCCAGACATATGAGCTAACAGGGAGTAGGGATGATGCTCTTAGACCTGTGCACTGGGTGGGTGTACATCCTGTGCTCATCTGTGTGCACAGCTATGTCTAAGAGGACCAAGGCTGGGAGGCTGGGAGACTTGCCTGTAGACGTTCACCTTGTTACTTGCTTGGCATTCAAATACTGGGCACTGTTCTCTGGTTACCAATCTAATGCACCATTTTACCCCAATGTGGTGAATTTAGACAATATTTAGAAAGACTCCAAGATTCCAAAATCACACATCGACAGATAAGGGAACCGCAGAGAACAATGCTTGCCTTTTACAGCAGAGTTTTAGATTTGAGCAAATACATCAAAAGCACCCCTTAATCCTTTGTCAAGCACAAAACAATCTGATCAAGAAGACATCAGTGGGTTTTAGTAAAGCCCATTTATCCTCATTATCACTGATACGACAATCTCAAATATCACAATGTACAAATGTTTAAATTGGTTCATATAAAGTAATAGTTAATACCATTGCTATGCTTTTTATTAATTTTATATCTGAGATAGGTTATCAGTAGTTCGGACTGTTCCAGAACTCACTGTGTAGCCGTGTACTTATGGCAATCTTCTCAGCTTCCTGGCAGGAGCTACAGATCTGGCATCATTAACTTTATCTTGTCTGCGAGCGCGCACATGTGTAAGCACAGGTGGTGCAAGTTGGTGTTGAGGCCAGAGGTCAACCTTGGCTATCACTCCTCAGGAGCAGTCAGCTTTGTTTCTTAGACACAGGGTCTCTTTTGCCTGTGGCTCACTGATTGGTTCAGGCTGGCTGGCCAGCAAGCTAAGGTCATCCTTTTATCCCTACCTTCCTAGCACTGGGACTGGGTTCCGAGCATCAAACTCAGGTCCAAATGCTTCTGTGACAAGGACTTTGCCAACTGCGTCACGGCCCCAACCTTTAACTTCATCTTTAACACACTGTCGCTAATATTATTAATTTGGTTTTAGGTGGAGAAATCCAAGGTCACCTGGTCTAAGAGCGCCGGAGCCCACAGATTTGACTCCTTTCCATCTTGACTTACAGTCAGAGAGTGCAAACCTATTCTTGATCCTCAAGGCCAGATAACTGGATGTTTGATCTAAGGTGTGGTTACTTGATGTTTGTATTAAGGAATTAATTACTCTCGTTTGTTCCTTGTATCCTGGTAAGGAAGTCTTTTGCCATACCCTTTTGCTTGGTGTATTTAAGAGACATGAGAAATAAATTTGGGTGGACACAGTCTTCACTGACTCTTATCTTCTGTCTCTTGTCTATTTCTTTTCTCAGTCTTCACTCCCCCTTTCTGGCACGTTCGAACAGGTCGACTGGTTTCCGATGAAGGAGACAGAGCTTTCACTGGCCCTAGGATATAGAAGGAGGCCACTTGTTTGTTCCCGACTGCTCAGCCCCAAAATAATCACACAGAAACCATATTATTTAAATAACTGCTTGGCCAATTAGCTCTAGCTTCTTATTGGCTAACTCTTACATATTAATTTAACCCATCTCCATTAATCTGTGCATCACCAGCAAAGTTTCAGCACATCTGCCTCTGGTGGCAGCTCCATGGCTTCTCTCTGACTCTGCCTCCTTTCTCCCAGCATTCAATTTAGTTTTCCCCGCCAACCTAAGTTCTGCCCTATCAACAGGCCAAGGCAGTTTCTTTATTCACCAATGGTATTCAGAGCACACAGAAGGGAATCCCACATCACTAGAATAATTAAATTCAGCAGCAGTCATTTTGCTGCAGCCTCTTCTCTGCGAGCAGCATGCGTACAGTTTGTTCTTTACCGTCACCCTTGGAGAGTGTTTGTTGTTGCTGTTTGTTTTTCTGCTTTGCTTATTTTTCTCTGTTGCTATTTAAACAGCCTGCTTTACCCAAGCATTCCTCTCCAAACTGTGAAAAGCTTTTGACAGCTCAGCCTAGCAATGTCTCCTGACCAGATAGATTCTTTCTCTAGGTATTGAGCAAAATCAAGGTAATTTGTTTTTTATATAGAATGAATCAAAATTTTTAATGATGGTTTCTTTCCCCTTCCTTCCTTCCTTCCTTCCTTCCTTCCTTCCTTCCTTCCTTCCTTCCGTCCTTCCGTCCTTCCGTCCTTCCTTCCTTCCTTTTTTTTTTCGAGACATGGTTTCTTTGTAGCTTTGCAGCCTACTGTGGAACTAGCTCTTGTAGACCAGGCTGGCCTCGAACTCACAGAGATCCACCTGCCTCTGCCTCCCGAGTGCTGGGATTAAAGGCATGTGCCACCACTGCCCAGCTGATAATTGTTTCTTAACTACTAAATTTGAACCTTCAAATCAAACAATTAAACCTTTGAACAATGTGTTTTGTTTTCCAAACATTCAACTACTGACCTGCACAGCCAGCACTGTGTCTTGTTTCCGAGGTCAGCAGCTTCCATGGTAAATCTGCCATTCCATTTCTCAGACTCTGGAAACAAATATTTTTATTCAGTTCCATATAATTCTTTTGCTTTATGATTAAAAACGAAGCGCACGTTTGTGGAGATGATGTGGGAGGAGGGGTGAGTGGAGGAGGATGGGGTGCCACAGCAGCACGCAGACCCTGGGAACCACATTATTGATTGTTTAGGGAGGACTTACCATGCACCATGCACTCTGATTATTTTGTTAATTCTTGCAATCACCCTAGGGATCCAGCACTGTTTTATTCCCTGTCTGCTGATGAGGAAGTGAAGGTGTAGGGAGGGGCTAATAATCAAAGCGTCAGAGCAAACAGGGCCTGACATCTGCTCCATCTATACTAGGGAGTGTTTTCCTAATCTGTGCCCTTAAAATACCTATAGGGGGATCTTGTAGAGATGTCCAGGAGAGGCTTAAAATGAAAGTGTAAAATCCTTATCCAGGGGTGAAGGCAGAGACAACCATGGAGCAGAGTGGCTCTGACCGTGACAGCAGTTCACTCTGGATGAATTCAGGAGGGTGATTGACTTCATAATTGAAAAGGCAGAGGACCTGCGGAGACACTACTCTCCAGACCCAGGAAAGAATTAGTCAGTGATTACAAATGGGTTTATTGTGGTTATACCCGGAGTCACGAGGATATACTGTTGGATTTATAGTCTTAGGGCTTCTAAGAATAAACTTAAGGCTTCGTAAAACTTAATCATCAGTTAAGTCATGTGACATGAAGGCAGTCGTATAATTCTAGCACTTCAGAGACCAAGGCAGGAGAATCACGAATTCCAGGCTAGCCTGGGCTACATAGCAAATAGAATCTGTCTCAGGAAACGAACAATGAAAGTAACAGATATAAGGGGCAGGCACCATCCCTATCCCCATCTGGATCGGTTCGTTTCTGGCTTATTTGTTGAGCTGTCAATGAAAGACTTGTGCAATTATTCCAGAGCTTTACAATAAAAGTGTGAAAACTGAGAGGGGGGAGATGGAGGGAGGGAATGGCATACAGAATATAATTAATACGTTATCCCATGGAGGAAAAACAATCTTAGGAAAGCATTCTCACTAAAAGATTTTTAAAATTGAAGTTTAACATTAACACACACAGGTAAAGGGTTTCGTTGTGGCATGCTGACACCTGTGTGCCATTACCCTTGGCTCTAATGCATCCTGCTCCTCTACTACCTCCTGCTGTCTGTCCCCTTCCTCTCTCCAGATAGTCCCCACCCTGCTTTCCATGTCACTTGCCATTTCTCTGTAGTTTTTATGACCCCCTCCACCCCACAACGAAGACTTTGTCCACAGAGCGGTCTGTCTCCATTCCTCTATGAATCAGCTATGACAAAGGCAGATCGGATTACCTTTCTCAGTCACAGTTGTTCACAGGGAGCAGCTACTCTGTGCATATCGACGATGCAAATGAGCTTCCAAGGCAGGTCCTCTCCTAGTGCTTTGTGGGAAATCCTTGTCAAGGCTTGCTGAGAAAGCCAGGCCCTACCCCAGCTGGGACTCGGGCTGTGCTGCCTGGATCTTCAAAGGGATCAAATGAAACGGGAAGAAGAAAAAAAATGTGCTCGGTTGTGCTAATACTTTTTTTCCCCCTTAAGTCTTGAATTTCAGCCCCGACCTCTCACTAAACTAGCCACAGATTTTCCTTTCCTGACAGGGCTTCAGGAAATTAATCAAAAACAGTACCAAAGCTTCTTTTCCCATCAATCCTGGGCCCTGTTTTATTTTTTTAAGGACAGTCTTCACATCCCGAAGCCTGTGGCTTTGTGTCACTAAGAACCAACTGAAAACGGTTTTCCTTTCTTCCTTTCCACTCCTCCTTTTGCTAAGAATCGTCTTAGTTCAGAGTCCCCGGGGTCACAGTAGGTTCGTCAGTGACTAGCAATGTGACTACGGGCACGGTGCTCACAACGCTGTTGCCCTTAGCTTCCTCTTCTGTGACGAGGGGACCCTAATGCTCGAGATTGTGGAGGTGGCGTAGAAGAGCCCTTCTGTGTTGGTATTCATTGGAATACTGTATATTCTCACATACACTCACGTCTTCCTTTTCTCTCTATAGCTGATACTTCATTCCCCCTCTGCTGCTGCCAGGAGTGGCCCCGGGACACTCACAGGCAGCCCATGCAGCATTGCCACTGGAGAGAGTCCACCTTTTCTTTGATCCCCATACAATGCCGTGTGGGTGTTCCGTTTGCGGTTGTGCTCAACTGGTACGTTTACATGTTTCTTCCAGATCCTTCTTTTTGTTAGTGGTCCATTTCTCTACTCTTCAGATAAAGCTCAATAGTTGTTATATCAAACAAGCAGGCAAGCAAGCAGCAAGGGAAGGTGGTTAACCAGTGGGAGTTAAAACCGTCCCTCTACAGCACTTTGTGTCTTGAGACTGGGCAGCTTGGGGTCCATCACACACTCCTTGATACCAAAGCTCTTTTGGAGCTGGATAGAGTGCACAGCTGGATTCTATTCTCATGCTTGCTTCACTTCCTTGGAGGCAGAGGTGAGACGGATTATGGGCGATGGACGAATCTTCCTACCTTTAGTCCTGAGAAAAACAGCAGTGAGTCCGGGTGAGGTGTCATAGACCAGTCTTTATCTTCTGGTTAAGGCAAGTGAATCATTCTCACTCCTTAGCTTGGCGGGTTCTTCTTCTGTTTGGGTTCTTGAAACACGGTCTTACGTAGCCCAGTCTGAACTTGAACATGTTATGCAACCAAAGCTGTCTTCCAACTCCTGATCCTCCTGTCTCTGAATCCCATGTGTTGGGAATATAATTGTGTTGATTGCTGTGCCTGGCTGATAGTTTTTACTTCCTCCTCCTCCTCCTTCTTCTCCTTTTTAAATAAAGATGCAACAATTCACTTGCCCCACCCTCCTCACCTGACTTTATCCTGGGTCTCAATGATTGCAAGATGCTGCTTTGGAAAGTTAGACAGTTGCCCATGAAGAAAGACAGGCTTATGCCTAGCTGCTTTCAGCCCTAACAGGCAATGTTTTCCTCACATTATTATAGCACAAGGTTCCAGATCACACTCGTGGTGAGTGGCTTATTCTATATCCGAGAGACCTGGCATTACAGATTGAATGGGGACCCCTCCCAAAACATGGTCCCAACCTTGCCCCTGGTATGTAATGACGCTATTTAGAAGTAGCATTTTTAGATGTAGTCAAGATGAGGACATAATGAATTATGAAGAACCTTAATCCAACGACTACAGTCCATGTGAGGAGAGTAAACATTTGACACCACATGACCACGTAGACAGATTGCAGTGATGTGGCCATGCATAAGCCAGAGCCCTAGCATTTGCCTGCACATGGAAAGAGAGACACAGGAGCAGAATCTCACTTGGAATCTACAGTGAGGATCGGCTTTTTTCACATCTTGATTTGCATGCCTATCTTCCAGAATTAGGCAACTATTTTAAATCTCAGTGTGTGGAAATTTGTAACAGCATGCAAGGAAACGTACACATCCATCAATCTTCAACTGTTAGAGTTGTGTGTGCCTGGCCTGTCTAGAAGTTGCTTAATTCAGCAAGCATCACCATGCACTTCGTAATAGGCCATGTTTCTGTCGCCCCAGCATGCATGTGTTTGGAACTCTGGGTGGTGAGCTGCCCCCCAAGTGAGACTCTTGGTCTTTGGTTTTACTCGGCACTTGTGTAGCACAAATTCTAATTGATCTTAATAATAAAATTTGAGAGTCAACTGTCAGGGGTGAAAGCCGAAAGATCAGAGAAGCAGAGCGGCCAATCACTAGAGAGTTCTTACCTCTACCAATGCTCAGACCAAAGGGGATCCTGTCTCTACAGATGGAATCCTCAGACTGCTGCTGTCTCTACAAAACCTCAGACTGAATCCTCAGACTGCATCTGAGCTCTTATATTCCTCTCTCTACCCAGTCATATTACCCCTGTCTCCACCTCCCTAGGGCTGGGATTAAAGGCATGTGATCCCAAGTACTGGGATCACCTTTGCATAAACTCTACTTCTATTTCAGACAATTCAATCTTGTGTAGCCCAGGGTGGCTTTGAACTCACAGAGAACTGTCTCCTGAGTGCTGGGATTAAAGGTGTGTGCCCCCACTGCCTGGCTTCTATGGCTAACTAGTGGTTTAGCTCTGTGCTCTGATCTTCGGGCAAACTCTATTTGTTAGATTACAAACAATGTATCACCACACACTTGATTTCTCATTCACCTTAGATTCTCTTGACTGGTTCCCTCGGTGGGGGTTATTTCAAACCTGGATTGGAACTAAGAAAAGCTTTTAGGAAATAATTCTTGACTCCCTTTAGCTGATACAATTTTAATTTGCAATTTTCTTGTCAGAACGAGTACTAAGAAATTGTTTTTTTAAAAAAATCATTATCCAACGGTCTCAAGACAGTGTCATTTTGTACGGATGGTGATTTCTCCCTTCAGAAAGAGCTATTTCTTGAGTAATTATTTTGGGTGCTAAGTGACAGGTTCAGACTATTTTGGGACTCTGGGGCCTTGTCTCCTGACTTGCATTTACCTTGAGGATAAGGTGTGTGGCAGGTATCACCTGTGACTCATTCTTCTTCTTCCAGTGATGCTCATGTCTTTAACAGACATCAGAATGTGACAAGGATGGCTCAGGAGACCTGCTGCCAGTGCGCTTGTTATGTAAGACTAGCAGAGAGGATCGCTCTTTCTCTCTCCTTACTAAGCATCCTTTCACTTGGGCTGGGTGTGACATGCACACACAGAGTTGGGGGAGAGGAGAGAGAGAGAGAGAACAGTGAAGAGGTTACTCAGGATATTACTAGATACAAGGCAGTATACAATAGCCCCGTAAAACAGCTTTATATAAGGCTTCCAACTAAAGCCATCTTAGATAAACCCATACAAGTGTAAATGCAGAAGCCTTCATCCAGGGGTCCTACAATACAGCTTTTATGACTATTTGCTAATTCCCATTAACTGGAATAAAGGGGCAAAAAAAGAGAGCTATTAAACTACTTTCAAAATTGATAAAACCCCATATTTTAAAGGCGATGACAAATGAATTAAAATAATGTTCAAATATTCCAACACTCACCCTGTTCCCACCCTCCTCCAGCATGACCCTCACAAAGAGTCTGCTGACTATTATCACCCCGGTATGGCCTGGATTCTTCTTCCAACATTTCCACAGTATCCGTTTTCACGTTGTGGACTCTTGGACAGCCACAGGTTCCTGAGTACGAGGATGGTATATGCAGCGATTCCTGTGCCCAAGAAGGGTGCCAGTGTAACTCTCATGAGATGACCCCCATCTCCACTTCACATGAAGAAGTTGGTACTTAGGTGGGTTCGATTCATTGTTCTAGAGCACACGAAACAGCGGCAGAACAGGAAGGGTGTCTGATGTGGGACAGTGTTCTGTTTGCATTGATTTCATTCGCTAATAAAGAAACTGCCTTGGCCAGCCCTTAGGTGGGTGGAGTAGACAGAACAGGAAGAAGGAAGTGAGGTAGATGGCTCAGACAATTGCCCTGCCTCTACAACCAGATGCGATGAAGCCAGCCGCCAGGTCAGAGATGCTGAATATTTCCCGGTAAGACACCATTCATGGTGTTACACAGATTATTAGATATGGGTTAAAGCAAGAGATGTGAGAATTAGACAAAAAGAGGCTGAAACTAATATGGGCCAGGCAGTATTTAAAAGAATACAGTTTGTGTGTTGTTATTTCTGGGGTAAAGCTGGCCATGCAGGAGCCAGACGGCCGGGAGCTGGGTGGTGGAAAGCAGCCTGCCCAACAGCTCCTCACTACAGGTGTCTGTACACAGACCCCAGAGTTCACGCCTCGTGGCAACAGCTGGAAAAAGCTACATTTACAAAGAAAATTTAGATAAAATCATAGGCGGTGCCATTCTGATAATCAATGGATTTTGCTTTGTTTGCTTCATTCTTTTTGTAGAATTGGGGCTCCAACCCAGGCATGTTAGCCATGCATGCCACTGCTAAACTCTCTCACAAGCCAAGTGGGTTTTACATGTTTTAGCCAGGACACAATCTAATCACCTTACTATTTCTTACAACATTTTCCAAGGTCTTTGGTGTTGTTTTCTTTTGGGACCAGATTTCACTGTGAATCCCAGGTGGACCTCCAGCTTCCCCTTCCTGCCTTCGAATCCCACGTGCTGGGACCACTGTGCATCAGCATGCCAGGGTCTTTAGTAATTTATAAACTGTAGAGAAGACCTCAAGGCAAAGAGCCCAGACACTGTTTTCCCTCTGATAGCGGTATTTTCCGGGAGTGATTTTCCCTGCTGTCAGAGCGTGATAAGAGATTTGACTTTACCATTTGACCTACGATTTACCTGGGAAATGCAGAGTGAAAATATGTGGTTCATTAAACTAAGTGGAAGAGCAAGGCAAACCCCCAAAACAGTGGTTTGTCTCTGTAAGGCAGAGATGTGCTAGGACAAAAGTCTATGTAAATTTTGTGTTTTCCTTTGTTCATTCTGAGATGGAAGCTACTGGTTCCAGTTTTGTTGGGAGGATTTCCTCTTTTAGAATAATCAAGGATTTTCGTGGCGGCAAGAAGAGAATCCTAGAAATAAAGTTTATTGACTCATAACTGCATTCATTGAAAACAATAGATGGAATTATAAATGTCTTGGACATTTATAATAAATTTATGCCATTTATAATAATGCCATATAATGTCCAATTTATGACATTTATAATAAATGTCATAAATGAGACTTTCCATTTAACAGAAATAATATTAACATCCTTCTTTTCATTCACAAAATAGATTCATTTGATTCCTGCAATAATCCCATGAGATAGCCAAGTTGTTGATATGGTGGCCCCAATACACACATCCTTACAGAAACAGCTCACCCCCATACCTACCCTTGAGTGTTTAATTTTCTCTTGTATAGAAAAGACTGTTGGTTTTTGTCTCACATTTTTTCACTTCTAAATTTTTATTTTATTTTATTTTTTACTGTTTTATATTTATTTTTGGAGACAGGGTCTCCTGTGCTCACCACATAACTAAGGTTGCTCTTGAACGTCTGATCTTCTGGGTTTTCTCCCGAGTGCTGAGGTTGCAGGCAGGCCTGGACCACTGTATTCTGTTTATTCAGTGCTGAGTCTTGAACTCAGGACTTTGTGCATGCTAGGCAAGCGCTCTACCCACTGAACTACATTCTAAGTACCTTACTTCTAACATGTTTGAAAAGGTAAAGCACTTCCATAGCTGTCTTCATTCCTTACTGCCAGCCTATGGAACCCGACTTAATCCATCTTTACAGGGAATTTTCTTGATTTTTCATGGTATTTTTCTCATGGCCAAACCCACTAGATAGTTGTCTGCATTTATCCAATCGTTTTTGCAGTTTCTGATCTGTGGATAAGTTCCATCATCCCTCCATTTTGTCTTCTGTAGTGAGATTTCATTTGCATTTTAATGAATAAAGCTTGCCTGAAGATCAGGGAGTAAAACAGCCACACTGGTCAGCCTTACAGACCAAGCCATGGTGGCACACACCTTTTATCCCAGTAGCCACACTAGCCATAGAGGCCAGGTGGTAGTGGTGCATGCCTTTAATCCCAGCAGTAGAGAGGAATATAAAACAGGATGAAACAGGTCTCAGCTCAGTCTCATTCTGAGGATTCCAGGAGGCAGGACCACCATTTTGGTCTGAGGTAGAGTGAAGAGCCAGCGGCTGGCTACTTTGCTTTTCTGATCTTCAGGTTGAACCCTAATACCTGTCTCTGGGCTTTTATTATTAATGCTACAGTCTTCCTTTGAAATATTCATTACACGCCTTCTGTGACAACATGCTTTGCATCCATTGCCTATGATTATTTGCTCAGCTGTCTATACTTGCTCCTTCTATGACTCTCCTGGAAATGTCTACATTCCCTAAGGTTGTGCCTGCAATCCCTTTTGTTTTTATTGTCTACATTCCTTCCATCATGATCTCAACCATTTGCCCATCTCCTCTCCCACTTTCTGCAATAGCCCAAGTCCCACCCTCGGTGCATGACTTCCCTCCTACAGATCTAAAGGTTGTGAGCAACAGAACAATAACAGCCTCTTCTCTTATCTCCTCTCTAGATTATGTGTAGAGGTGTGCCTTTTCCCTTCAAGACCAGCCTTGTTCACAGCCCTGTCCCTTCCTGCCCTTTCCAGAACACAAGCTAGCTTAAGGATATTTCCATTTGCCTGATATTTTCAAAATACCCTACTGGTTTGGAGCCTCACACACACTTAGGCGTTTCCAGTCTTTAAAAGGCCTGGCTATTGATGGTATCCCCTTTAGCCAGCATCCATTTCAACGAGGAAGAGTCTACATTCTTTCACCATTCACTCGTTTTTAAACTGTCTTCATCCTCACAACTGTGGGGCTCCTGCTTCCCAGGACAGTTGACTTTCCACCCACCCACTCTCAGGTGGTTACCTGCCCTCTTCTGGCTTGTGATTGGCTCCTTTTTTTCCTACTTCCCTAATCATTATAGGTGCTCCCTTCCTTTTTTTCCTCAGTCCCTTCCTTCTGTTCCCTTCTTTCTTTCTCCTTCCTTATTGAGTCTTCCAATGTGGTTACAAGTTAGAACTTTTCTTCTTTGTCACTATGGTGCAAATGCAGACACTGTTCACCTGTTAGATATCTCTTATGGCCATGTACACAGTCCTTGCTCTTGAGTTCTTCCTCCTATGTAACTGAATACAAGGGTTATGTAACTGAAGACACGTGGGTAAAAGTGGTGACCATAGCAATCACCTTGACACTAGGCCTAATTTCTGAGAGAAAAAAAAATAGCTAACAACTTGTTACTTAATACTTCAACCTTCTTCAGTGAAGATAACTGGAGACACACCTTGTAGTTGATTGGAGTACATTAGGATGTCACAACGATATGGTTGGGAAGGGTTGATATATGAGGTCCTTGAAAGGTTGATGAATTGTTCTGGATTTAATGTAATTATCTGAGAGTTATTTCCTGGAGTTTGATTCAAAAGTTATTTTAATACCACAAATACATTTCTTTATCTACTATTATTTCACAAATAGGTAAAAATTTCTAAATCTGTAAATATTTTGGATTATTGATGCATTTTTCTCAAGTTCTTAGGGAGTTAAACAGTGAGGAAAAACTATTTGTCTAAATCTTGGTGGTTTTAAATATCCTTTGTCTTATACTATAAGGGGTAGCTTCCAAGAGAAGAAAACATTGCCATACAAGTTTAGAAATCCTTTCAAAGTGAGGTAATTGCAAAAGGGTGTTTCTGGGAGCAGGGATCACCCATAGTGTTATCATTTATAAACATATGTGTTGGGGGACCATTTCCATGAGGGGCAGCAGTGGGATACCAGTGGGATACCGGTGGGTCCCCTTAGATAATGGGAGATCGCAGAGGATGAGACAGATACACCATGCAGAGAGTTTGGGTATAGAGTTTATTTAGTGGGTTATGGAGGGGGAAGGGAAGGGAAGAAGGGGAGAAAGGGGAGAAAGTAGGGAGAAAGGAAGGAGAGAGAGAGAGAGGGAGAGAGAGAGAAAGGGGAGGAGTGGGGAGGGCCTACTTGCTTCAGGGAAAGGGGGTTGGGAGTGGGCAGGGCTTATCTCTTAAAGGGACAGGGTGCCCAGGTGACAGACCAGGCCAGCGGATTATAACACAAAGTACCTGGAGTTGCTTGGTCAACATAAAACATCCTAAAACTTAGAAATACATATGATCAGGGCAGTTTTAGTGCTGAAATACTACATCCTGAGGACACCTCTTGGGGGCTTCAAATGTAACTTTCATGACCTAAGTGAGAGTAAAATCTGATCAGAGAGATCATTCACTCTTCTGCAGAACGGATGAGCAAGCACATTCTTGTCTTTAAACTCTGTCTCTATAATGATGAAAAGCAAATGCTGTTATCACAGTACATTATTAAATTGGTTCAACAGTTAAGATTCATAAAGCTAAAACCTAACCTAAAAATTTAGTCAGTCCCAGCACATAGCCACTAAAACTATCGCCTTGCCCTTCCCCTATCTCTGTCTCTATTTTTAGCTCACTTTAGGAAAAAAATTCAAACACTCCACACAGCAAACACATGGCCTTATCTCAGCAGCCCAGATCTGAAGTCTCGCAGAAGGGAGGAGCCACACTGTAAACGTCTCTCACAAGTGTTTTGTACAGAACTGCTGCGTGATAAATAGCTTGACAAAGTTTTTTTCCTGTCAGTAAGCAAAAACATTTGTAAGAAATATGTGTGTTATATTTTTAAAAAATTAAAAGAATTCATATCTATGACCCCTACCAATAGTCTAGTGTAATTTAGATAGAACTCGGTAAACATTTTTCTGTAAGAGACACACAGTAAATATTTGAGGCTTTGGGACTGTTGAGGCTTCTGGGTTCTTTCCGTGAATCTCTGCCCTTGTGACGTAAGAGTGGTCATGGAGAAGATCTGTGGCTGAGCTCCAGTCAAAGGGGATTTACAAAGTTGGGTGGATTCTGACTGCAAACTACAGTTTATTGAGATCTAAACACATACCCTCACACCCACATGCCCACACACACAGAGCATAACAAGCTATTATATTATAAGGAATAATTTGTTCTGACTATGAAGCTATCTTTTCAGTGAACTATTGGAATCCTCTGGAAATCCTATGTCTTCTAAGATGAGGAATTCATTATTACCCCTAAGGAGGCAGAGACTGGATCTTGAGTAGAAAGCAAACTTTAGCTGTTACAATGGCCTGTAGCCCTCCAAAACTCAGCTCTTACTCAAAAAAAAATCTTGTTGAATTTGGGTTGGGTAAAAATATCTATAAAGTATCCATCCTTAGGGAGGCAAAAATGAAAAACAAGACTACTATGGCTCCCAGATGTGGCCTTTTGTCTCTGACTAGGCTATTTTTTCAACTTTGTCCTTACAGATAACTGAGCAAATGTAAACAGTTCTTATCTCCAAACTCACAGGGACTTCTGTCCACTGGGAAGGCAATCTTCTTCTGCCTGCACAAGTAAGCCAGGCTTTGTCCATGTGCAAGTGTATTTCAGTGCGCACGTCTTCCGTGTAAATTTATGGGTCTTTAATTCACCACTGGAGGACTGAATACAGCCAATTGACTCCTGTTATACAGAGGACACAGAGCAAGTTGCTTCTCTAGTTCTACCTCTGTCATGGACTTTTAGGTTTTGGTGGTAGAGAAGGGCGTGATGACATATATTCAGTAGTGTAAGTGTGGTGTTACTATGAAGCCCCATTGCTTCGGCATGCCTATTCCAACTGTATAGAAGTTCATTGAGATGTATAGGTTTTGGATCTGGTTAACATTGCTGTGGGTTTTTTTTTTATTTCTAAATTTAGTTTCATACTAAAGGTTTAAGAAAATGTTGTTTCCATCAGTTAGTTGTGATGTGATTTATTTTTATTAAATAACCAACTGTACATTAAATAAAGCATCTTTGACATGTGCTTATTTTGTATCTATATAAGACTGACAGTTTTCTCCTTTCAAAATATAATATAACAATTCCCACTGGTATATTGCAGCTATTTTCTTTTACTTGCTACTAATATAAAAATATTTTGCAAGTCTTTCTGCATTATAAGGCTGATAGCTGTTCCTCTAAATGAATATACCATGTTAAAAATTTATTGCCAAAGAACAATGAATAAATTTTTATGAATAAGCATAGATTATTCTCTTAAAAACATGTGAAACGTGGGAAGTCCCAAAGTGTGTCAAAAGCCTGTTACTTAATTTTTCTTGGCCTCGTGCTTGTTTGCTTTCAGCTTCATGTTGACTTTTTGGAGGACATGGGCCAGTAGACATAAAGGCCAGGGCTATTTTCATGGTTGGTTGTTGACAGGAGTTTGTCTGTGTCACTACTGGGAATCTAAAGATCATTTTGGGAGAAGCAGTAAGGCCTGGCCTCAAGATCAGTGCACAGGAGGGTTAGGACATTGAGTACACTTGGCTCAGGCTGCCCACTCAGAATTCTGTTTGACTACAGTTTATTTCAGGAGCATGGAATCACAACTGTTGGTTTGAGTCTCCCATCTACTCTGCCAGTTTCTCCACCCCAATTCTTGTGCCCTCCTACAAGGCCAATAGCTTCTAGCCTTTAATATGTCTTGTATTTATAAAGTTGAAAAAGTTTATAAAGCCATTTGGAAAGGAATCTTTCTTTCCAACTTTGATCTGCCCTGAAAACCATGTTTAGCTCTTGTTAAGCCAGCCTTTCTCTCTCCCCTGATGTTCTTGCTCTTCACAGTTGCCCAGTGAGTGATGGTGAGGATCAGAGCCTGCTCTGCAGTTGGCCTGGAGCGCTGTATCCTTGTCTTGAACTTGTGATTCTTCTGCCTTTGAAAACCCTTTTCAGGAGGCCAAACCAATAAATGTTTCATCCCCAGAAGACAAGACAAATAGAAGACATGATCATTTTTTTCCCCAAAAGTGGATCTTAGCTATAGACGTAGAGAGATGAGATGAAAACTGTCTTCAGTCTTCTGAGACATAACCTTGTTCCAGCTCAGCAGCCATGGAGATAGCTAATATGGTAACATTTTTTTCTCACTCTGTTCTAAAAAATACTGTGGAAGACTTCCAAGATCCAAATGATGCTAAGCTAAGTACATAGGCAGTGAAAATGACACAGGTTTCTGATTTTTAAATGAGGAGCATGTCAATGCTTTAACTTTTATAAAAATGTACTTAATTTCTTGAAAAACATCCACATGCTTTTCCATAGTGGCTGTACTAACTTATATCCCCATCAACACTGTACAAAGGTTGCATCTTCTCTGCTTTATTCCCTCTACTTGTTTATTCTAGTCTTTCTGATAAAAACCATCTTTACTGGGGTGAGGTGATGTGGCATTCTGGTTCTTGTTGGCATTTTCCTCGTGATTAGCGATGTTGAACCTTTTATTTTTCCTCCTCCTTCTTCTTTTTCTCCTTCTCCTCCTTCTACCTGCTGTCCATTTTGCATCCATTCTTTTGAGACATGCTTACCTAGGTATAAGACTATTTTTTTTGAGCCACTTTTTAAAAATGCCATTTTAATTATTTTTTGTGGTTGAGTTCTTTGGAGTTTTTATACATTCTGGATGTCAAAAGCCTGTATTAGTTACTCTTTCAGTACTGTGACAAGACTTGATGAAACAACTTAAGGAGCTCCCTAAGGTTGTTTCGGCTCACAGTTTGAAGGTGCCGTCCGTCACAATGGGGAGGGCGTGACAGCAGGAACTCGAGGCAACTGGTTGCTTTGTGTTCACAGTCAGGAAGCAGAGAGCATGGATGCTCCTGTCAAGCTCACTTCCTCCTTTTTATTCAGCCTGGAACCCCAGCCCTTGTGAAGGTGCCATCTATATTTGCAGTGAATCTTCCCTCTTTATATAATTCTAGAAATATTCTCAGAGATACATCTAGAGACACATTTACCTGGATGTAGTCAGAGTTTCTCTGTGTTCCAGCAGCTGCTCCCAAATAACCAGAGAGACCTAATATTGATTGTAATTGCTCAGCTGATAGATTAGGCTTGTTTTAAGCTAGCTCTTATAACTTGCACTAACCCATTTCTATTAATCTGTGTGCTGCCCTGAGGATTGTTTACCTCACGTATGGACTTCCCATCCTGTTCTCGTGAGTTTCACAGCATCTTCTCAGACTCCTGTGGCTCCGCCCTTCCTCCCTCTGCCCTGAAAATCCCGCCTAGCCATCGACCAATCAACTTTTTATTAACAATGAGAGCAACATATCTTCACAGTATACAAAAGAACTCTTCCTTTTGCGCTTGGGATTCTAAATCCAGTCCTGCTGACAATCAAGAATGGTCACCTACTCTCACCCCATATGTGGCTTCCTAGGTCATCTCGGCTTTCCATTGACTGCTTCTTTCTTTCTTTCTTTCTTTCTTTCTTTCTTTCTTTCTTTCTTTCTTTCTTCCTTCCTTCCTTCCTTCCTTCCTTCCTTCCTTCCTTTCTTTCTTCCTTTCTTCCTTTCTTCCTTTCTTCCTTTCTTCCTTCCTTCCTTCCTTCCTTCCTTCCTTCCTTCCTTCCTTTCTTTCTTTCTTTTCATCTGCTGAGAAGAAGCTCTTTAGTTTGATGTAAAACTAGTCATGTACTTTTTGCTTCTTGTTCTTTTAGGATGCAAGAAATTTTGTGTGTGAATGTCACTTTATGTGGTCAAACTTAAGGGTTTCTGCTTGTACAGGACCGTAGATGATGGCTATAGAAACTTTTTTTTTTTCACACTTAACTTCCAGATAAACTTTGGGGATAGTTTAGAGAATTTTCCAGTTGATGACCATGAGAAGGCCCTGTAAGATATTAAATAATATGCCCTTGTTTGAAGATAAGACCTGTTGAGACGACTTACCTCTGAGTCACCTAAAGTCCAAAGGAGGAGAAGCCGCTTCAAGATGTGCAGCCTAATTATGCTTAACATCTGCAGATATGACTGAAGTGACTGGAGCGCAGCGGGAAAATCTTCCCAGATGTCACATAGAGGGTAGGTCTGTGACTGGAAAGAGATCATCTCCGAACTTGAGCTTCAGCCAAGGGCCCATCCACGGACAGTATGTTAGAGATTCAAAGTGTTAATTTGTCTTTAAATCAAGGATAGTGGTAATGGTGGGTAGATGTTAGACGTCTGTCTAGGCTTCAGGTTGACCTCAGTGACCAGGTGGTACTTGTGGCTTTTAGCCCTGGAGCTCAGCTTACATTAAATCTCCACAGTGTCAAAGTCCATTTTCACCTTGCTTGTCTCCTTTTTATCATTCTGTCGCCGATATGCCAGTAGTCAACCAGGCCACACCAACCTCCTCTTCGTCCCTGCACACATCGCATTTCACAGGGTGTGAAACCTGCGACTCAGGTTACCTCTTATCAAACAGCTTGACTTCCATTTCAAACCCTTGTCTATCAGTATTTTGGTAAAACAAAGTTTTTCCTGAATCTAAGTTATAGTGTCTGGGGTGAGTCAAGGTATCAGCTGGGGAGCCCTCATTTCCTTTGGAATTTGCCAATCAGTATGTCTTCACCACCCCACTTCACCTAGCCTGCAAAACAGCTCTGGAGAAGGGTTGCTCGTGCTCACACTACCTCATAGCTCTTTATTCTATGGAACAAGTTCTTTCTAATAAGCTAACATCATCTTTTGAAAACACAAAAACTTGAACGTGACTACTTTAGCTATTTCTTCTTGCTGTAAACGGAGACCCCTTGTTGGTTTCCTGGATGCCCAGACCCGAAATAATAATACAGAACCTATATTAATTACAACACTGTTCAGCCAATGACTCAGGCATATTCCTAGCTAGCTCTTACATCTTGAATTAATCCATTTTTATTAATCTGTGTACCTCCACAAGGCTGTGGCCTATTGGTAAGGTTCCATCTGGCATCTGTCTCCTTCGGCAGCTATATGGTGTCTCCTTGATTCTGCCCACTCTCTCTCTTTATCTCTGTCCAGATTTCCCACCTGGCTTCACTCTGCTAAGCCATTGGCCAAAACAGTTTTATTCTTCAACCAATAAAGCAAAACATCTACAGAAGGGCTTCTCACATCATCTTGCTGCTACATATTTTCCCTAAGGCAAGGCACAAAAACCAGGCTAGCAAGCCTAACACAGGAGACAGTGGAGCTGTGGGCATAGGAAGGAATCATATGAGAAAGCTCATCAGTTAGCAGTCAGGTTGTACCTGTTTAAAGACACATCCTCCTCAGTTTCTCTGACCCGACCTTCCTAACTTTCTTGGCCTAAATCCTGCCTCTTCCAGTATTATTCATTTTAATTTACTATCAATCATGTAGTTTTTTGTTCCATCTTAGTAGTATAAGTGGCTGGGGCTGAGTTTTCAACATGGACTTCTGGGGAGCATGGGAGATCTAAACTCTAGCAAGCTTTTGGTGGAAATATGTTTAAGGTGCAGGTTCTCGGGTGCCTCTGTAGACCTAGGGAGCTGTACTCTCTAGGACTGGGTACAAGCCCTCTATAGGCATGTGGCACATTTTCCAGTTTGGAAACTACTCATTATTGATGATAGAAGCTGCCCAATAGAGGTAATATTTGAAAGCCTATTGCCTGAGCTTGAATATCTCCAATAATGAGCTATTCGTAGCTCTACAAAGTGGTGCTGCTGACTTTGGAAACCCTTGACCTTGGTTTTACTCTAACTTTGACATATTAAACATTGCCTAGATTTACCTTGCTGGAACCATAGGGAAGGAGTTAAATCCCTTCTGTATGAATCAACACTACTCTCATTTGCTTTTTCTACTAGGAAAAACGCGGCATAACTTTTGAGTTCCTTTACTGTACTGCTTACCAGTTGCTCAGCATAAACCTGGTTATTTAGATTGGTCTTTAAATTACACAGAACTGAATGCTGTAGTCTTGGCCTACCAGCTTAAGTAGACATTGGTTGTGTGATGTAACCTGTGTGATGCATAGACCTCTGAACGTTATAGGAGCAAGGTGGCGGTGTGATAGAAACACAGGAGGGGCATGGGGGTGATGTAATCACAGGAGAGTGGTGGTGTGGCCACAGGAAGGTGATGGCTATGATGTATATAAGAGGGTGACAGCTCTGATGTAGCCCTCGGGAAGGTGATGACTGTATGACTATAGGAAAGTAATGTCTGCAATGGAATCACAGGAAGGCGCCATCTGTGATGGAGCCCACAGCTGGGTGATGGCTGGGATGTGGCCACAGGAGAGCCATGACTGTGTGGTGGAAACCGCAGTCAAGCTGAACTTCTGGAAGTAGGAAACAAGGGATTTCAGTAAGCAGATCAGAGTGTGGCTCTTGATAGACTGTTTTCTCCATCAAACTCCACGTTTTCGGGCATTAGTGACTCTGTAAGAGGAGGCTTCCTCTAAGACGTGCCACTACTGTTCTTTGAAGGTCCTGGAATTTCTGAACGTTTTCTGCTATCTGACTGTTGGCCTTCACCTTTTTAGAGCTATCATTCAAACTAATCCTCTTAACTTATATTGCATGTGGCAGGTGGGGAAGCCAAAGAGATAAGGAAGGTTATGAAACAGAGAATTTGCTTTGCAACATTTATAGCTGTGACTAGGTGGGGTTGAAAGGACCTCAGAAGCTGGTGGACACAGCAAGAAAAGAGGGTACAGCTTGCAAGACTTTCAGAGGGAGATGGATGAGGTTTGGTGGTACCCTATAAATGGCAGGGTGTTGTTAATTCAGCTGATGTGCGCAAACAGCAAGGGCTAACCGTTATACTAGCAGCATGGCTGTCTGCCTCCCCACTTCACCAGCCCACCTGCTCTCTGGAGCTGTCACCGTCACCAGCAACTCTACTTCCAGCTACACAAAGCTTTCCTAGTCTCAGTTTAACTCAACCTAAGAACTGATTTTGTTTGTTTACTTGCTTGTTTTTTGGTTTTGGCTTTTCCAGAAAGGGGTTCTCTGTGTAGCTCTGGATGTCCTGAAACTCACTCTGTAGGCCAGGCTGGCCTCAAACTCAGAGGTGGGCCTGCCTCTGCCTCCTGAGTGTGCCACCACTGCCCAGCTTATTTATTTATTTGTGTGTTTGTTTGTTTGCTCATTTACTTATTTATTTATAAATCATCTGCTCATTGTGGTTAGCAAACTTTACAGAGTTCAAGTTTCTGAACTTGAAAAAGCATCCACTTTCCTGACCCTCATCTCCCCCCACCCCATGCCCCATCCCCTACTCATCCTCCATCCCTTTTCTCAGAGGCTCTCCATTTGTTTATACCTGACTCCTCAGTTCCTCTTCCCTGCTTCCTCTGTCTTTCTTCTACATCTCTGACAAGTTCTGGGGCACCAACCTTTTGCTCACATTTTGAGACTTGAACCAAGAAAAGATAAAGGAGATGGATCCCTGGTTCCCTAACTTCTTCTCTAGGTAGCAGCCGCAGAAGAAACTGTATATTGAATCAAATTACAAGACAGTATACACCATGGTCTTTTCCCTCATCTCTACCTTCTCTGTGATGTCCAAGCCCCAAATCTGCTCTTGTTCTCTCCACTTCCTCCTCCCCCATTTTTCTCCTCTCCCTCCTCTAAAATCAACAAGGATTAAAATGTTAATGATTTCCCTCAGACTCCAGGGAGGCTATCTTTGAGACTCACTGTATTATATGTGCAAATATCAGATAGATGATTGGTCAACAGAGAGGGCTGCCCTCCTCCTTTGCTCAAGACATACTAAGCGCTTAGAAAAGCACATTTCAGCATTTGCTATTTCTTTGAACTTGATAGAATTTCTAGGACTTCATCAAGTACCCACTGTATTTATTGTTTCTAATCTTTATTGTTTCATTCTCCTAGCATTAATTCATAGACAATTCAATTTGGTTAAGTGATGGCAAATCCAAAGCAAAGTGACTATGGATAACATCTGAATATAGATTCATCTGACTCCAAAATCCAAACACTTTCATGACCTCTGCATTAATAACAAAGGGTACATCCCACAGAATCTTTTCGCTTTCCTCCGAAAGAAAGCTACTGTTTTTTTTTTTTTCTGAAGTAAAACATGCATTAAAAGCAGGAGGCCTGTGGAAGTGAAGCCTTGATGATCCGATGAGCATCTGGCATTCTCTTTGTTAGGGTTTGCATTGCTGCGCTAAGATCCCATGACCAACATCTTCTTGCAGTCCACCTCTGAAAGAAGTCAGGGCAGAAACTCAAGCAGGGCAGCAACCTGGAGGCAGGAATGGAAGCAGAGGCCATGGAGGAGTGCTGCTTACTGGCCTGGTCTCCATGGCTAGCTTAGTCTGCTTTCTTACACACCCCAGGACCACCTGCCAATGGGTGGCGTCACCCTCAGTGAGCTGGATTTTCCCCCATCAATTATCAACCAAGAAAATGTACCACAGGCTTGCTCACAGGCCAGTCTGGGGTGGGGGAGCGTTTTCTTAGCTGAGGTTCCCTCCCCACAAACAACTCTGGCTGTCTTAGCTTGTGGGAGACCGGCCAGCACACGCATGAATTCCAACAATTTACTAAAAATGTTTTAATTAGAAAACTTCCCTGCATGACACAATTTTTTAAAGTTCAGTTTTTTTCCTTCCCAATTTCATTAATGCTTAGCTTTAACATCACAGATAGCCTTACATGCATTCAAGCTTACTGAGCAAAACATATATGGGTTTACAGGCAAAAAGGCAATTTACTGAAAGCAAAAAGCAATTAAAATGAATTTCCTGGTTGGTAGTATATATTATTCACTGTGTAAGTGTGGAGGCTCCTACCAAAACATTATATTAAAATTGAAATCTTAAAAATAACATTGTAAATTTTATAATCAACCTAATTCAAAAGATGCCAAAGCTAGGGCTGGAGAGATGGCTCAGTCTTTAAAGGATAGGCTTCTAACCCAGAAGGCAAAAGATGATAAAACTACCGGTCTTGGTTTTATTTTTATTGTTTGGTGTCTCAGCATTGATTATATATCATCCTGTTGCATTCATCTTAAAAAAATTGTTATGCCATGAAAATATCCTATTGTTATAATAGTCAACAGTGAAAAGTTATCATTGAATTGAGATAATAGATTATAAGGTTGGAATGTGTTCAGTCTTTCATATGAATTGAACAGAATTGTATGATTGTTGAGCTGCAGCCATACATGTACTGTAAATGATATTTCACGCCAAGTAAATGTTACATAGATACTAAACAGTGGTTGCTACAGGCTCCCCTAGGTCTTCATTCATCTGAAGGTGCAGTTTACATTGTACTGAAATAGTGTTGGAGCATAGCTAACACTGAAGGTGGTCTTACTGTACAATTATGAACTCTACTTTAAGAGCAAAGTATTATCGGTGATGTTGCCTCTGTCACTCTGACCAAAAGCAACCTAACCACTGGTGAGAAATACTGGACCTGCTTAGGTGGACAGCCCCAGGCTATTCCTTAGCACAGCTTCTATTCCAGGAGGGGAGAAAGCTTTGGACAATCATTTTTATCTTCCAGCAGATAAAAATTGAGAGCAGCTTTAAAACATCATTAATTTTCAACAATTTTAAAAAACAGAGTCATGGGGATGTCCATAGAGAACGCTACCACCCTTTAACTAAATTAAATAAACAACACGGATCATACTTTTCTTTTGGGGGACATTCATAATTAATTTAATAAGGACTTTGAGATTCCATTTAAAAATCTGTGTTAATTTAATTTCACCTAACTTTTCTCAAACCAACTTGATAATGAAAACTTAAACATATATGTATATATGTTTTATATATGTTTATGTTATATGTTTGATATACATTAACATACATATATCATAACACACATATATACATATATTACCCACCAATAGGCTATAATGTTATATGCCATAATACTGGCCTTCCATGGGCTTTCTCTAGAGAAATGTTTATTTGCAGAAAAACTGCAAGTCTGCTATTTTCCACACTTTACATCATGTATGGAAGACAAATAGTTTGAGGAAAAAGCCTCCCAATTGACCTTTCCATACACATCCAAGTGTCACAAACACAGCAACCAGGGACCAGGGGCCGTGTAAAAACTAGATGTGCGTCTACTTAATTAAGGAAATATTTTGAGACTGTCGGTGTGTTTATTTCCATGTTCATTTCTTACAAATTATGAAGAGAACAAAAATGGATATAGGAGATAATATCATAGGGGAAATCATGTTAGCCTAAATCTGCTGTTATTAAGCCTTGCTTAAGGCTTGTTTGACAGTGCTGGGCATGCTAACAAAAATTTGACTGTCACGTGTTTTCATAGATTATTTTCTATCTTGTATTTCCTATCTATCATGTGTAAGAAATTGTCTCCAAATTTAATAGCTCAAACATTATTATCTCCTATTGTCAGGGGGCAGGAACTGGGTATGATTTCCCAGAGTCCTCTGGCGCAGAATCTGTCACAAGGTTGCAACCTAAGTATTGACAGGAGCTGTCATTACTGTGAGGCTCAATGGGAAGGATCCTTTTCCAAGTTCATGCAAGTGCTTGATTTAGTTCCTTGTGACCTTTGGGGAGAGGAGGGCCTCTCCATCCTGTCTCACCCTTCTCATGAAGCAGCTGGCTTTCATCATGTGGACAAGTGCGAGAGCAAGGAAGGATGGGCAAGATGGAAGCCAGAGTCTTCTGTCACCACATCTCAGTTGATCTGCCCATCGTATTTGTCACATTCTGTTTGGTGGATGCAGGTTGCTAGGGCAGCCCACTCTCAAGGGGGGTATGTTACGTAGGCCTGTGAGTACCAGGAAGTGAAGGCACTGTCTTAGAAGCTGCCTGGGGCACTTTTTAGCAACTGGCACACAGAGTGAGGCTGTTCCATGAAATGAGTCTGGTGCTTGAGAGGTGTTGATTCAGTCTGTCCGATCCTGCAACTATAGGTCCACACACTGAAATCCGGTAAAATGCTAACAGCTTCACTTCCATAATTCATGTAAAAGAGAACTCTGTATTTTGTCTAGAAAGTACTCCTTGGCACCTCTGCATAGCGAGGGGAAGATGCACAAAAGGCACAGGCCAATTCGTTGAGCTGGGTAGAGTCAAGCGACCCTAAAGATAGGAGCACCCACTGAAGTCTAGGTTACATTCAATGCAGAAGATTTTGAAGAACACTAGAACTTGTTGCCAAGAAACAAGTTATCTCAAAACTTTGTGACTTTAAACAACAGACATGTATGGCTCACAGAGTCTATGAGTCTGAATGAGAGGTTTGGCTGGGATTATCTGGCTCAGGACATTTAACTCATGATGCCATTAAAGACTTCAGACATCTGACGACTTCAGAGTGGTAGGACTCACCTTCGGAGATGGCACATTCATGGCTGTTAGCAGGAGGCCTTGGGTCCCTGACACATGCACCTTTCGTAGGAGTACCTGAGTCTCCTCACTCCGTGACATCTGGCTTCCCTTAGAGAGACCTGTCCAAGACAAAGAAGCAAGAGGAAGTTGCATAATCTTTTATGGTTTACTCCGGAAAAACACATAGTCCCTTTGGCCACATGCTCTTCATTAAATTCAGTTATTGGGTTCAGTTCATCCTCAAGGGTGAGGGAGTAAGGAAGCTCTGGTCTAAAAGGTGAAGTGTGAAAGAATCTCAGGCAAAACTCAGAGCCCTGGCAGTGCTGCAGGCTCATTCCTTAACCAAATGAGCATTCTAAAACACAGTGGAACCATTAGGAGAGCTAACGGTGGTGTCCCATTGCACAGCGGGGTGACTTTAGATAAAGAACATGAATTCTGTGTTTTCCAGAAGGTAAATCCAATGTGCAAGTTTTCACTAAAAGCAAATAATAGATAATGAATGAAAATTCTTAAAAGACAATCCAAAAGAAAAACATCAGTGTCTTTGCTTAATAGAAATAATCCTTGGTGCTGATTAGAATAATGTTTTAAGAATAAAATGATCTATTTTTTAAAATGACAAATTATTCCCAGATATTAAAAACTAATTACAAGTCTGAGAGCTTGAGTTGTGGGAAAATGGTTGTTTTTAGGTCAGATATCAAACAGCAGCTGGGCTGGTGGCACAGTTTGGAATTTTAACATCTGGAGCTGAGGCATGATGTAGGTGGATCTTCTGTCTATGTGTTACTTTCATTGGTTAATAAAGAAACTGCCTTGGCCTTTTGATAGGCCAGCCCTTAGGTGGGTGAAGTAGACAGAACAGAATTTTGGGAGAAAGAAAGCAGAGTCAGGCAGATGCCATGATTCTCCTACCCGAGACAGATGCAGGTTAGGAATTTTCCCAGTAAGCCACCACCTCATGGTGCTACACAGATTACTAAATACGGCTTAAAGCAAGATGTGAGAATTAGCCAATAAGAGGCTGGAACTAATGGGCCAGGCAGTGTTTAAATGAATACAGTTTCCATGTAATTATTCTGGGGCTAAGCTAGCCATGCGGGACCCAGGCGGGACGAAAAGCAGGCCTGCTTGGCTCATCACTACAGAGGCAGAATGGACTCAAGTTGGAATCCAGCTTGGGCTGCATGATGTGTTTGAGGCCAGCCTGGGCAACTGAACAAGACTATTGCAAAATGAAACAAAACAAAATTCGAAATTGTATATGTTGGCTCACTATGACTCTGGGGAAAGTGAGGAAAGGATACACGAGACCAAGAACTTCTAATTTATGTTCACAGTAAATAATGATCTCTTAGGAAGTCAGTGAATCAAAATGATTTGCAATGTAATTTCTTAAGATTTACGTTCATATTAAACTTAGATCTTCCTGAGTTCAGATCCCCAGAACCCACATAAAAATCAAAAGAAAAACAACAATAACAACAACAAAAGCCAGATGTGTCAGCATTGACAGGAGGTGGAGGTGGGTGGGAGGATTGCTGAGGCTTTCTGCGGCCAGCCTAGCTAAGAAATGGAAAAACCTCGTCAGTGAGACTTATTATTAATTATGAAAGCTTGGCTGACTGATAGCTTAAGTTTGTTTCTACCAGGCTAGCCTTGGACTCACAGAGATCTGCCTGCCTCTGCCTCCTGAGTGTTGGAATTAAAGGCGTGTGCCACCACTGCCTAGCCTTTCTTGTTTCTTTTCCTTTTAATTATATTTTTTCATTTATTTTACATACCTCCCTCTTCTCCTCCAGTTCCCACCCCCTACCTCCCATCTACTGCCTCATCCACTCCTGTCTCACCATTCAGAGAGGGGCAGGCTTCCCATGGGTGCAAACAAAGCATGGCACATCAGGTTGAGGCAGGACCTAGCTCCTGCCTCTATAACAAGGCTTGGTTGTCGAGGCAACCCAACATGGAGAACTAGCTCTTATAACTTAAATTGACCTACATCTTTTAATTCACGTTCTTTTATGTGGCTCTGTTACTTTTACTCTGTACTGACTACGCTTCCTCTCCAACTGGCTTGAGACTCTACCTTTTCTCTTCCCAGTGTCCTCTGTGCCTGGAAATCCTGCCTAGCTATCGGCCATTCAGCTTTTTATTAAACCAATCAGAGTGAGACATCTTCACAGTGTACAAAAAGATTATCCCACACAGTTGGGTATAAGCAGAGGTCAAATGAAAGCCATTATGAATCTTAAGCTGAGTTTACACTTATTGGCAAGCTACTACTTTCTAGGAGTTCTTAGCATGGAAATCAGTCTTTATGCTGCTCATTGTGATCCCTGAAATGGAGCCTGGAGGCAGAAAACCCTGTCAGCGGAGGTGTGGGTGAGCCAGCCAGGAAGTTGTGAGCATGGAAGAGCTGTCCTCATTTCTCATCCGCTTGTGGGGGCCTGAGGCAGGTGGGAGAGCTGGCCCCACCTTGTTCAATTACATTTCTACAATCTTTCTTTTTTTTGTAGTTGTTGTTGATAGTCTATGGCTCTTGGTGGGGGCATTGTCAGCCCAAGTGGTATAACTTGATTTGAACTATATTTGTGTATGTATACACACACACACACACTTGTATGAACTATATGTACTTTTAGGTAAACAAAATGTTATATGTTTTCTTATGGCTCTTCCAAACATCCATAGTGTCCCCCCACATCCCTCTCCTTTATCCCAACACAAACAGTATTTATTTCTTCTTCCCTCCTTCTGTATTGATAGATATTCACAGATTGAATATTTGAAACCCCTTAGTGGGTCCACAATAGAGCTTTCCCCATCAGACATTTGATTAGTATTTTCTGTCACAATGGCATGCTTTTGTGTATGGCACAAATTTACACTCACCCTCTTCTTAATTATTTTTTCTGTATTGGAAGCTAATTAGGGAGTGGGGGTGGGGAGCTGATGAATTCCACAGACCCATCTCTGAGGCTGGAGTCAGGGCAGCTGTTTCTACAAGGTCCCTGATCAAACCTATTTTATCGTTTCCTTTTAAAATGCACTTTTGCATTCCTTCCTAACTCATGGAAGCTGAATAGAGCCCCATACCTGGCAGAAATCCTTCCGGCAAGGTGAGAATGACCATTACTTATTTATAGGTCAGTGTTTGTCTAGTTAAGTTGACTTTGCCAGTGTGCCTAGCAGTGAATCTCTTCAAAATCTATCCTGGGCGTCTTTTCTGCCTCATGGCCTGCAGAATCATCTCCTTCCGGTAAATATTTGGAAACCCATTCAATGAACTACTCAACTGCGCTTTGTTTCTGCACCGGGATGACCAAGGAGATTTGTGTAGGTGCATGTGTGTGCTTAGGTCATCCTGCCCTTTTCTCTCCTCTGAAAAACCTTTTGGAAATCCATCTTAAATATAGGATCTGGTGAAAAGGGTGTATTTAGAATATCATTTTGGTTCTAATCAGAAAAGAGGTTTCCAAAGCAGAATCTGTGGTGGGAAAACAAAGTTCAAAGAATGACAAGGAGAGGTTTGAGGAAGGTTCTCTCACTGAGGTGACTACTAGCGCATCTGCTGGACTCCTTTCCTTACCAACTTTATAGAGGTACAGTTGTATAAAAAATAACTGTGCGGTTAATGACTATGGTTTATTCTGGTAAAAGAATTTTCTGATTTGATAGAAAAGGAGCAGAACTAGCCAAAATTAACCATCTTGCTTCCTATTTTCCCTGTCACTGATGCCTGAGAAATGGAGAATTTGGGGTGTACTTTAATTCATTTCTCACTAATCTCAGAAATAAATAGTAGAATGCAACCTGTCTTTCCCACTCTGAGGGGCCAGGGATGACCCTGTTGGGGCATAGACTTATCCACTATGTCCTCTGTCTGAATGGCTTCCTCAGAATCTTCTACCCCACCTACCCCATCATCATCACTCCAAGAACAGAGCCACCTTGGGTCAGGAGCAAGGGCACTAAGAGGAGATGTAGGAGCCTCCAGGTTCCATTGATTTATCTGAGGCACATCTTCATTATGAAAAACAGAATAAGTTCTTCTTGGCTGAAATCTACCAGCCCAGTGATAAAGGAACCGAGATAAAGAGTTAGAAATAAGTGGATAGAACCTAATAGCTTTAAGACATGAAAGGTTCCTAATCTGGCCTGCATTTGAAGGGGAGAAGGCATTTGCCATCAAATATTAAAATCATAGGAACAAAACAAAGCAAATAAAGCAACATGTGACAGAGAAAGGATGTCTACGTCAGAAATGACTGATGTCTTTGGACTTCAAAATGTTTATCTTGCAGACTGTTAGGAAGAACCTCCTAGCATAACCATCTGTCCTCAGTTTTTATAGTCAACTCAACACAGCCAAGAGTCACCTGGGAAGAGAATCTCAATTGGATGATTGCCCAGACCAAACTGACCCGTGGCCATGTCTATAGGGAATTGTCTTGATTCTTGATTGATGTGGGAGGGCTCAGTCCATGGTGGGCAGTGACAGCCCCGGCTTATACAAGAAAGCAGGCTGAGCATGTGCTAGAAACAGCAAACCAGTTACCCGGCTTCCTTTCTGGTTCCTGCCTCTGCTTCTGCTGGGGTTTCTGCCCTGATCGCCCTCAGTGATGGGCTGTGATCTGGAAGAGTAAGGTGAAATTAATTAACCCTTCCATCCCCAAAGTGTCGGTCAGTGCTTTATCGTAGCAACAGAAAGCCAAGCTAGGACACCTCCCGAAGCCTAGTCACTTAAAAGAAGGTCACCCCGGGTTTTATAAATGCTTGTGTCATGTGCACTCAAGCCAGATAACAGACCAGCAACTATTTGAGTGCCTCTTACCAGTGTGACTCTTGTTGTTTTTTCCATAGCTTTCTATCTCAGTTATGTTAATGTTCAGAGTGCTCAAGCTAAAGTTCGTCTTTCAGCAGAGAGAGGACTGAGTTCATAACTATTTTAGTTCTGTGCTGTTTGCTCTACTCGCTCCTCCTTTATTGCTCATCTAAGCTTTCTTGAGTCCCTTCCTTGTACCTTTATGACGGATCGTCTGAATCTCAGGGTCCAGGGTTTCGTTTTGCTTCTTATATGCTTCCATGATTCTAACTTGACTTTTAAACTTAAATCAAGTCTTCTTTTCAGGCTAGAATATGGTTTCAAATGCCATATGTCATAATAATATAATAATTAACATTTCTGAGCATTTCCTGTATGGACTATGCACTGTGTGTATCAATTTTTAGATTTTAACTCAGCTAAAGTTAAGAGCTATGAGAGGCATAAATTATTCCGAAGCCTAAACTTGCCTTTCTATGATTCTAACTGCCTACGAAATTAAATGCTTTGGGTGGAACCCTGAGGCGCTGCCTCTGTATCCACGGGACACTGGCTACGGAGAAGGAAGTTTGAAGCTGAAATCTCAGGTCAGACTGTTGATCTGGGGCAAGTTTCTTAACTTTCTGAAATTCATTTCTCCATTGATAAAAGTGGAGACATCAATCAGACCCAGCTGTATGAAGGATAGAAGAAATAATAGCTGCTAAGTTAGGGCCTCCACTTCCTGTGGCTGCCACAGTAAATTGCATGAACCTTATGCTTTCAAAAGCAGCCATTTATTCTCTCATTAGTCTAGAGGTAAAAAGTTCTAAGGGAGGTGTTGGCAGGGTCACATCTCTTTGAAAAACCCTGAGGGATCTTCTTTGCCTCAGCCGGCTGATGATGTCTCCAAATGTCCCTTGGCTTTTGTGCATCTATCTTTTGTGGCTTTGCCTCTTTTCTCTTCCTTCGCTCTTGGTGCCAAGTATCTTTTGGTTTCATCTTCTAAGGACACTTCTCAGTGGGCTCAGGACCCATCTTAAATCCACCAACATGGTTTTGTCTTAAAATTACTAATTTAATTACATCTGTCAAACAATTCCCCAAATAAGATCCCATTCACAGGGTCTTGGGAGAAACATTATGGGTATACTTTGGTGGAACGCCGTCTAACCCTACACAGCCCTGAGACAGTTCCTGATCTTTTCAAAGGTTTAGGAAATGACAGCAGCTAGTTTCCCTTCAACCACTGCCTCACCTATAATCGTACCTTTCTGCATACCCAAACAGCAACTTTTATTAAATCAGAACCCGAGTCATATTTCACGTAACTGAGCTAGGGAAATGACTATTCTAGCAGCTACGCTAGCATTAGGACCTGCGTTTGGATCTCTAGTACTTCTATGAATGCTTGGTGTGATGACACAAACCTGTTACCTCTGGGCTGGTAAGAACAGAGCTAGGTGGCTCCCAGGGGCTCAATGGCCAACCAGGCTTTTCTAAGGCTAGCTCCAAAACCTATGTGAGATCGTACTGCAAAACAGTAAGATGGAGAGCTATACGAGATACTCAGAGTCGAGCTTTGGTCTCTACAGGCACATGCACAGATGCACAGGTGAGTGCACCCACACATACATGTGCACACACACACATACACTACACACAAGTACACCACACACACATGGACACACATGGACACCATACCCACATACACCACATGCGCACACACACGTACACCATACACATGCACACACACACACACACACACACACGCACACACACACAGGTAAAATTCCAGAAACTGATAATAGTTAACATTATTAATCTATCAAAATGAAATAGTATCTGAAAATAATGAGATTTGTCAACTCTACAATGCTCAAGGCAGCTTGTGTGGAATGGAGAGGAACATGGATATTGTTCCAAAATGAAACTGCTTAGTTGTATTTTATTGCTTTAAATATAGCCCATCCCACATGCATCCGTTCTTTTACCACACCACACATGAGCCAGTCAGATGAATTAAACATTAGTGTGAAGAGTAAATACAGAAATGCTTCTAATTGTGCTGAACTCATCTATATATAGTAAAACATCCTTCATATTTTGTACCACTTCTAATTGATTAAATATTTGAAGTGAAGCCTAATTTAGCCAGACTTTAATTTCCCAGTGGAAAACACTCTCTTTATCAGACGTGATTGCGTGCTCCCCCCATATCAAACACCATTTCTAAAGGTGGTTTTTGAGAGAACCTCAATCAGTACATAGCCCATCTCATTATAACATCCTTTTGAAATGGAATGACTCCTAAATATATCTTGGGATGGGCCCCAAACAGCCCCTTCCAACCAGGGGGGAGTGTAAATTCAGAATGTCTTGAGGCCACACATTGTTTTATATATATTTTTTCTACTAAGTCCCCTTACTTCCATTAGTAATTTGTGTAGAAATCCTGGTATCATAGAGGAGCCACCAGTGACCACTTTCTCCACAGGTTGCTTCCAGGTGTCACTGTGTACTATAGAAGGGGTCCAAAATTAAAGTACCCACCAACTTCTCTTTTTTACATTGTTCATAAAGAAATTCCGTACCAGAACCTTTCTGATCCATGGACATATAAAATCTTTCCATTTAACAGAACCCAACGCTTGCGGGTGGAGAGATGTTCATATTCCTATCAACATTCAGTTTTGATGCTTAGAGTTTTGGTCTGTTCTCAGATCTCTTACAAAGCAAGAACCCATTTTAATATCCTCTAAGTACACCTTCTGGGACCGAGTCCAGCCCTAGGGGACAGTCTCTGTTCTGGAGCAGCACCTCTGTCAATGGTATACTGTTTCAACAATTGTGTTTCTGATATTTTGTGATCTGTTTCTCCTCGGAGGAGTGCTCCCCAATGATTTTGAATGCGGATTCCTCTATATATCCATAATACTAGGATCTTTCTGTATCTACAGTGCTGGACCATGGTAGAGTTAATGCCAAGACCCAGAAGAGCCCTGGGGCAAATAAGCTGGGTGGAATTTAAAAATACAAGAAAAGAATGCCCTCCTCATTGCCAGGCCTCCTTAGCCTTATTCCCCAGGGAAAGGTGAGTGTACTATCTGCCCATTCTGCAGCTCCACCATGCAGGACAACCAGGCATGATAGGGAGTCAAGACAAAGCAGGAACTCAGTTTATTACTGTGAGCCATCAGCTTATATAGGTTAAGTGACATCATTTGATGTGGGGGTGCCTCCAGCCAATAAGAGACAGCCAAGCCCTTCCTCTGGCTGGAGGGGTGTCTACCTAGATTTTTCTGTCTCATTCTCGGTAGCTTTGAGACTATCCCTCAAATTCGAGCCAGGCTTTTCTCTGACCTACAGACCTCGAGGTATAGGTTCTGTAATTTTGGCACAACACCTCATAAGTAGAAAGGATATCATACCTGGTTCTTAGCAACATATGCCTGAAATGCAGTCTGCAGTAAGGAAGGAACGTAATTCTTCTCTGTGGGTTAGTATAGGACTGCCAGCCTCTCTATCATTCTAGCAATTACACACCTTGAATCAGTTTCTTCAGAAAATCTATACCCCCACATTGATGGCCCCAAAAGGTCTGTTTAGTTTGGGGTGATGACCCCAGGATGCAGGGAAGGAAGTTCTCCTGAAGCTTTCTAGGCCCCTCAGGATGTCAAGACCCTTCTCTAGTCCCAATGGAACCTCAAGATTCATTGCCCAAGACAGAGACAGTAAGGTCCCTCGTTTATGTGGGTATCTGGGGGAAGGCCACAGAAAGTCCTGAGTTGCTAAGTGAGTCTCTGATGAATGGCTGGAGACTATAGTGTTCCCCTGAGGAATCCACTGAGTGAATGGCTCATCAAAGTCCACCATGACGCTTGTCCTCTGGCTGTCACTCTCCAGGCCCTGGTAGAATGGCAACATGGTTAGGCAGACTGTGAGACGCTGGGATGAAGGGCCCCTAAAACTTCTGGTAAGAAGAATATGCTGTAGTTTGAAGCTATTCATCCCCCTAAACTCATATGTTAGGATCTAATATTCAACATGACAATATTAAGGGTGAGGTCTTTTAGGAAGTGATTAAGTCATGACTATTATACCCTCCTGAGTGGGATAAGGATTCCTGCAGGTGAGGTAGAAGAAACTGTTGTCTTCTCTGCTGGAGCTGGATCTGGAATGTCTCCCCAAGGCTCCTTGTGTTCAAGCTTGTCCTTAGGCTTGTCACCATGCTACGTGCTTCTACAGTGATAGGCTGCCATGCTCAACAGGGTCACCTGGTCATGGACTTTAGTCTCACACTGGGAGCTTTGCTCCCCTCCCATGCGATGGTAACACTGTTGTCGGCTCCAGAAGACACAGAAGAAGGTGCCACCTAAGAAGCAGAGTGTAAGGGTAATCAAGACACTTACATCCAAGGGTTTGATCTTGGATTTCCCAGGTTACTGAAACCGCACAAAAGAGCTATTGTTTAGAAACTAGTAAATCTATGGCATTTTGTTATAACATTAGAAGCAGACATATCCAGCCTGTAGGAGTCTCTAGTAGTCGTTTTGTGGCATTACGCCTTCCTACTTTCAGAGTGTCGAACTTCTGTGCATGTACTGCCTGGAATAAAGACGTCATTGTGTGTGTTTCCGTGCACCTACATGGCCATATGACTAAGTTATGAACCATGAGAAATATGTAAATACACTGTGAGCTTTGGGGAGTTTTGGATTGAGGTGTGTCTTGTTTTCTGTTTTGTTTTCGTTTCCTGGGATGTAAATGTTGTATGGAACATGAATGCTGCCATCTTGGAAAGTGAGTAAAGAGGTTTAGAGTTTGGGTTACAGCTGTCAGATTTCAGTGAGCAAGGATGCAGGCTTTATGATATATTGTATGGGACATGATATGAATAAAATATTATTCGATGTTTATCTTAAATTCAAATTTTATTGAGTGTTCTGTGCTTTATCTGGCATCCTGATCTGGACTCTCACACAGAGTGCCATATCAGCCTGGAGGAAGTCTCCTGGGGCTTTGGCATATGAGGAAACTAAGTCACACCACATTTTTCTGTCACTTGCAAACAAACCCGATTCAACAAATCCAAAGCAGAGCCTGTTCTTGTACCAAACCTCTCACCGCTAAGACTTTACCGCAAGGCCCCTCTCTGCAGTGTGGTTCATAAGTACAGCAGTTTATATTCCATATGCTCCTTTACAGTTTCTAGAGAAAACCTGGGCTGTGGGAATGACTTGGTGAGTGGTTGTGCTTGCAACCCAAGCCTGAAAACCTGAGCTGGGACCCTCAACACCTACATAAAAAACCCAGGACTGCGGGATTAGAAGATGAGACGACAGGCTCGCTGGGGTTTCATAGGGGCCAGCCCACTCAGCAGTCAGCCATGTTGAGGTTGCTGAGAGATACTGTCTCAAGAGAATAAGGCAGAGAGAGGTAGAAGAAGACACGTGATGCCCTCCTCTGGCCTCCACATGCTCACACACCTGCACATGTGTACATAAACCTACACATTTGACCACAATCGTATTTGGCTACAGTGATCTCATATTTATGATTTACAATGATCTCACTTCTTCATTTTACAGGTAAGTTTTGGTGATTTGACCCCATTCATAGAGCTGGGAAGAAGTCAGCGCCAGGCTTGGGTTTGATCTGCCGGATCAGTTTGTGGGTGCTCACAGCTTGTGCCCTGTCCTTGACTGATTCAATAGGAATGAAATACAGGCGAGCTGCCTTTTGTAGTTATTTCCTGAAAGAAGGGAGCTGGTCTGTTCTGCTCTGTGTCCTCAGGATCTGCAGGTCCAGCACCCAAGAGTCCTGAGGTTTGGGATTATGCCAGGATGACTGCAATTTTAGGCAGGAGGGGAGGGATGCGTAGTTTCTCACCCTGTCCCACAGAAAGCATAATCAAGGTTACCTTGATTCTGTTATTGCTCTGATGAGTTCCTAGAAGACTTGCTTATTGGTGACTTGAAGTGAAATTCTCTTTCCTGCAACAAGAAACTCTTGCAAAAAGTTGGGATCAAAGCTCTTTTGTTTTTAAAGTATGTCTTTGGGATAGGAGATCTGGGGTGTTTAGTAGATATTTGATTCAGATATTATGTTCTTTTAAAAAAATTATTTATTTATTCTTATTCTATGTGCATTGGTGTTTTGCCTGCATGTATGTCTGTGTGAGTGTCAGATCTTAGAGTTACAGACAGTTGTGAGCTGCCATGTGGGTGCTGGGAAATGAACCCAGGTCCTCTGGAAGAGCAGTCAGTACTCTTAACCACTGGACCATCTCTCCAGCCCCCAGATACTATTTTAATATATAATTTGACCATTGTATTAATTTGTAAGAGTAAATAGCAAACTCCCAAACCTTGGTTGCCAAGCACAGGCCAGGTTTATGTCTTGGGCTTCCAAACCTGTTAAGAGAGTTCCTGTGGGTGGTCTTCTCCATGAGCCTCCAGAACTCCAGGCCCTCAGGAACTCCTTCCTGTTTAAACACTCGGAGTCCTGACATCCGGTCAGCTGTTGGGGAGATATTGGGAGGCTGCCTGTGGGAGGTTTGCAGACACCAGGTCTAGAAGGGACCCATTGGCGACAGGTTAGACAAACGGCCACAAAGAAGGCAACGTGATAGTAGAATTGAGTTCTGTACCCAGGAAGAAGAGGAGCTGGGTTTTATTTTATCTTGTTTCACTTTGGGTGTACCTGTCTTTACCACAATCACCGAAACGAGATTTTCAGTCACGGTAGTCTAGGGCCTCTTAGAAGCGGTCCATGTTGACTGCTCCTTTCAGTTTATGTTTCCAAACTGGAACTTCTTGGTCTGTAGTTGAACTTCAAGAGTATCCCAAGGTTTTTAGGGAGACTGTTACAAAGCATCCGTCATCATTGCAGTAATTTAGCTGGAGCAATCACTGTTGTCATCTACAAATATACTTGTGAACAAATTACAAGAATTGAATTTTGGCTGATCTTGTTTACAGATTGTCTACAAACCTTGATCTTATCCACCCTCCTCATTCCTAGTCACCGATTTTAAAGCATTTGACAGAAATGAGTTTACTAGCACATTTATATTAATTTTTTCCAAACATTTGAGATATGTTGAGGACACAGGATTTATTTTTACATGACATCATTGCTAAACAAATTAAAAGCGGTAGTACTGAAAGTCTCTTTTAGCTATATTTATAACGTTCTCTATTTTTAGTTGTCATTGAAAGGTCTACCCCTGATTGCATCTCCATGGTGCAATGCTAATGACTTCAGCTGTTTTCCTCAGCCGAGAAGTCAGTTTCACTGGGGAACGTCTTGCACAATGCTTGTCTCCGGCTTGTCTTAAATCAATTACTTCAGAAATTCGCAGAGCCTGGAGTCCCCAGAGGTATCTCCCAACTGATAATCCATGCTAATAAATTGCACAGCTTATTCGATGTTTGCAAAGCGAAACATGCTTTTGCCTGTTCGTAATTAAGTTCATCTCTCCTGCATTAACTGTGCCATTCTGTCAGGGGTTCTGTTTAATTAGAGAACCACAGGCTAGCTAAGGACCAGCATGGATTGTTTCCTGCTTCGAATTCCTTCTTACTTAGATTTGGACATCTGCTTTGGGTCTCAGGGACTCTGCCACCGTCCCTTGCACAGCCGTGGCCCTACATAGCTCACCCAGGAGTGCCTTAAGCCTGAAATATATAACTAAGCCGTATATTGAACCTTTCAGCAGCAGCTGCTGTGGTTTCTGTTTTTAGGGCTTCAGCTTGAGGTGAAGGTCATAATTTCTGTTCTCACGACTGCTGGTTATGGCTGCAGGGCTCCTCAGGGAGTAGCCACAGACCAGAGCATGATGGGAGAAATGAACTCAGGTGACCCTCCTGTTTTGCTTAGATGAGGCATTAGTAGGAGACACCTTCACTGAGTTCTTAGCTAAGGTCAGGCTCCTGGGTCTGTCACTGGATCCATGTAGATGCCTGAGGAACACAGTGGGACCGCTGATGAGGTTTTCTGGAGCCCAGCTCTGGGGATACAGAGACAGAGCTTGCCCCTCACATCACCTGCATGCAATTAACCCGTTATTATGGCTTGCTTGGTTTGCCAGTTGCTTGTGCTGAAACGAGTCACATCTGTGAGATTTGCCAGATGTGGGAGTTCTATTTGATTTTGCACAGTCGCAAAATAAATTGCATTTGGGGTCTGAAAGGAGATATATTTAGATCCGAGACATGAGAAGACCAAATGTTTCCAGAATGCTGAAAAAGACGGTGGCAAGAGTGTTTCCCTCAAGGGCGTGCATGTCTAAGCAGACCCAGGGTAGTCCATTGACAAGTCCTTCAGACGTTATTATTATCCCTGCCTGCAAAATGTTGTGGAGGGGGACAGGTCAACATTGGGGCCTATTTGCTTTAGCCATCAATGTGCTTTTACTCCCCAGAACCACTTCCTCCGTTAGATCTCCTATAATTTATCCAGCCTATTCCCTCTTGCTTATTTTAGGGGCTTTTTGACTCACACCTACATTTTATTCTTCATACAACTCTCTCAAAAGTGACAGAAATAAATGCCCTGGAAACAAAACTCAAAGATGAGAAACATATGTTTCTTCACTCCGTCGTCTACCTCGGTGAGTAACTGAAGCGGCTGCTCATATCCCAAAGCCCCTGCCTTCTGACCTCCTCTGGAGTTATGACGGTGTGTGAGCTCAGGTTGTTTATGTCCTGCTTCCTTCCTCATGGAGTGGCTGCCAGCTTGCTGCGCTTCTTGAATGAAGGGCCCAGCTTGTGTCTAGCTCTCTCCTGGGAATATCACCTTCTATGCAACTTCCTTCTCTAGGTATCGATGGCCTTAATTGAAGAGTTTTTTTTTTTTTTTTTGCTGAAACCCTGCATACTACAGTAGTAATTACTACCCCCAAAGAAACCATTGAGAGTATTATCTTAGCTCAAGCTACCATCAGGATTCTGTGTATAGGTAAGAGCTTCAGCATTTATTTGTATGTGAATTTCTGAATAGTTTTCCTTAATTTCTTTCCTATAATCCATAATTACTTGTAAAAGAATGAATTCCTAATATTAAAAACATCCATGTTTCAGATCATGAATTTTTAAATTGTCTGCAGTTTTTATTATGTTGACATAACTTGAATTTATTTTAGAAGACAAGGACACTTTGGAAATCTGAATCTTTTCATTCCCTAAGTTTATTGGCTTCCTATTTCTTTCTTTCTTGTTATTTTGTTCGTTTGCTTGCTTTTTGTTTTTTGAGATAGGGTTTCTTTGTGAAGCTCTGGCTGTCAAGCAGGGAAGGAACCTGAGGCAGGAGCAGATACAGAGACCATGGAGGGATGCTGTTTACTGGCTTGCTCCTAAGGCTTGCTCAGCCTGCTTTCTCATAGAACCTGGGGCCAACAGCTCAGGGATGGCACCACCTACCATGGGCTGGACCCTCCCTATCAATTACTAATAAAGAAAATGCCTTATATGGTTGTCTGCCTGTAGCCTAATCTTACAGGCATTTTCTCAATTGAGGTTCCGTCCTCTCAGATGACCATAGCTTGTGTCAAGTTGACATAAAATTAGCCAGCATTTACCCACCGAACCATCTCTTATTCCCTCAAACTCAAAATACTAAACCATTTTTTAAAAAATGTGTGGTTCCTTTTAAATTGGCACAGCCTTCTCAGCGCTAACATATTTTGTCATGTCTGATTTATGGCTGTAGTCTTCGCTAAAGAGAAATGACTCCTTTCCTTTTTCACAAATGTCTGTAAAAACTGGCACCCCAGCTCTGGGGCTTGTTTCTTTTCCTGTCGTTAGTTTAAAGCAGGGTCAGCGTTGATCTGTCACACTCAGATAATGTGGACCCATGATTAATTACAACATATGCCTTGTTTTGAAGGTGTTTTCTTGCTGATGAATTTCACAGCTAAGTCCTGCGGTGAAGAGAGCCAGGATCAATTTTAGTTAGAGCCTTGGGAATTCGCAAGAATAGTCTAGATCAGTGCTTCTCAAGCTGTGGGCTGAGACTCCTTTGGAGAGGGTGTGGAATGACATTTTCACAGGGCTCACATATCAGATATCCTGCATATCAGATATTTACACTACGGTTCATGGCAGTAGCAAAGTCACAGCAACAAAAATAATATCATTGCGGGGGTCACCACAACATCAGGAACTGTATTAAAGGAACCGTCTCAGCATTAGGACAATTGAGAACCACTGCTCTTGATGGTGAACTTGAGAGCCTTGAAATTCCAAGATCTGTCTAGGCATTCACCACAGGGAACATGTGCTCCCAGCTTTAGGTGCACGGCTGTCTGTGGGCTGCATTGAGTTATCTGACTCCATGCCAGTGGACAGTGTAAGTCTTTCTTCAACATAGACACAAAATTTTGATATTATTGTGCATTAAATACACAATAAAAGGAATGAGCCTTATTTGGTAGCATCTTAATGAGCTCAGCAGAGAGGCTGCGCCATTGAATTCTCAGAAGCTACCTGTTCACCAGGTGACATCTCTGTGTACGTGTGTTCTGAGTGAGTGATTTCTGAAATGCATGAAGGACCAATGATTGAGGTATACACTGTCCGTCCATTCTCCCAGAACCTTCCTCTTGCTCATCAAGTATTACAGCAATGATGTTTGCAAATCTCATCACTTAGTGTGTGAAATCAGGTTTTTGTGAGCAGAGTCTTTTTTTTCCCCATTGTTTGCTGAGGTAGACCTTTGGGAATGCTTGTCTTTTGTGCTAACTAGAGAAAGAGAGATAGATAGATTTGGAAAAATCAGATATTTCTAAAACCATTTCTTTTTCACAGTTCTTTGAAGGGGGTTTAGAAGCTCTATTCATTGAGGGCACAGTGGAATAAAGCAGTGTTTTCCTGGAGTCGGGGTCGAACCCAAGGTCGTATGCATGCTCACTTGGATGTGCTCACTCAGAACTCTACCCTTTAGCCCTAGCACAGGCTTTTATGGACTCCAGAGAAAGAAAACAAGATAAAAGAATTTGTCCACCTGGTTCTGTGATTTTCTTTACAATGCTAGCTTTTAAAAGCTTGCACCTTATGTTGGGTGTGGTAGCACAGGCCTTTAATTCCAGGACTCCAGAGAAAAAAGCAAGCAGGTCTCTGCAAGTTCCAGGCCAGCCTGAGCTATATAATGAGTTTCCAGCCAGCTGGAACTGCACAGTGAGACCCCGTTTTAACCCCCACCCCCTGAAACCTAAACTACAAATGGTTTCTGTACCATATAATACATATTCATTCAAATGCATTTTTAAGCACAAATCACAATCCACTTGATATAGTTATACTATAAATTAACAAAGTAAAACAATATTTAAGTATGTTAATATATTAGAGAATGAAATATATGAGTATATTATTATATTATATAACAATATATACATTAGTAAGTAGGGTTTTGTGTGTTATTAACTTTGTATATGACTAATGTGTGACCAACCATCCCTTTGTGCCTAGGCCCAAGGGGTTTCCAGGGATATGGGCTTTTAGTTTAAAGATAAATATGAATGAGAATACATGACATTCCAGAATGTTCTCTAAAAGTTAACCCTAGTGGGGATGAAGGTGATGTGACTGGTCTGTAATTTGGCTACATTCCTTCTCTATGAGAAAACAGATCCAATGTCCTTTCTGGATTCTTGTCCAGTCCTGACAGAGACCCCTTATCTCTCTTCTATAGAGGGCAAGAGAGCTGCTGTTCCCAACTCATGCTGTTCTTATTTAATATACTACCTACATTGCCCAATTCCAACATTTACAAAGTGGGTATTTGGGTGCAAAGAATACAGGAGCAAAAGAAAGAGTGATAAATTCAGAAGAAACTCAAAACACACAATGAGATGTTTCGATTAACAGATAAACAGGGGCCACAGGTTGGCTTTGTGCCCAAAGAGGACGCGATCTGTTACCAAGTTGGTTGTATCTGTAAGAACAACTAATGCCACAGAAGACCAGAGCTTTGTGGCAAGGCAAAGGGGCTTTCTACCGGTCTTTGTAAAGACAACACTTTGGGTAGCAACAAGAAGCATAGCACCACAAAAGAGATCACACATGAGCTTTCAGTGAACTTCAAATAAAGGCCAAGGTCTTAACTTCCAGTTCAATGGAATCAAGAATTCTGTCTTAAGTTCCTTGTAGGCTAGGTTAAAGTACAAATGTGTCACTTGTAAATAAATAAATAAATGGGAAAAACTCTACAAAAGGTCTAGATATAAGGATCTTCAGTAGCTTGGCACTACCAGGGACGGATGTTAGGGTCCTCACAAGGCTGCCTGGATTTCCTACCCTGGAAGCAATGTTCTATGATGATATTTCATGCAAGCTTTGGAAGTCTTGAAAGCCATGACTTTGAGGGCTCTTTCCTGACACATACCTCCCAGAATTCAATCTGCCTGTGGCCCACTGGGCCCTGAGACAGTGGGACAGAATTCTTTATGTGAGTGTTGGGAATCCAAATGAGGAAGCCCGCCAGAGAGAACGTCTTGCATATTCTTAGCGGTGAGCCAAAGACGGACTTTAACAGTGGCGTTGCTGTTGGTGTAGTGTCCTCTGTCCTAACACATGAATGAAGAGATGAACACAAACTGTCTCTGTAGACCACAGAACAGCGTGTAAGAGTCACGAGGAAGTGATATCCATTCAAGACCAGGCTCCAGACACATCTCTTTGACTTCATTTTGACAATGTTCTCAAAATCATTCACACAATGGCCTGGCTTCCATTCAGCAACCTGACTTTTGCTTTGGTTGCTTTGAGCATCACCAACCTCGAACAGGGCTGATCCATGTTTTCTCTTGGTCTCTCTGCCAGGCACCCCCCTTCTTCTCTCCCTGCCCCTCCTGCCTGTATGCCTTTCTCCCATTTTAATTCATTCCCAAGTCCACAGGCATCCTCAGCACTTTGATATAAACCTGTGATTAGAGCCAGTTGGTGGTGGCACACGCCTTTAATCCCAGCACTCGGGAGCAGGCAAGTTAATCTTTGTGAGTTCGAGGCCAGTCTGGTCTACAAAGCAAGTTCCAGGACAGCCAGGGCTACCCTGTCTTGAAAAACTTTAAAACATAACAAAACAAAAGGTCTATCCCTGACCACTCCCCCAAAAGAATCTAGAAACCTGTGATTAGAGTGTGATAATTTTCCCACCTGCTGCTCAACTGACCCGGTGGCCATAGCTCTAATTTCTCCCTTCCCACTGTCTCTCTTGATGAAACTCAGAGGCCACTCTTTTTATACAATGCTCTTTCTATTAAATGCATGGTCATAAACATGGTGATATGTTTCCCTCAGATTGCTCTGACAGCAACCTGTCTGGAGAAACCCCCAAGTCAGTAATGGTTTGGGGCAGGATAGGAAGATTGGAAAGTGTGATTGTTGATGTTGCTGTTTTTAATACAGACTCTCGAGTAGACGCTGAGCTGTGGCTTCTCTTGCTTCTACTCTGCCAAGGCTGGGATTGCAGGAGTGACCCCCTACCCCTTCCTCTCCGTGTGTGTGGGTGTCATGTTATATCCCATCCTTGACAGGTTGACAGATTCCAGAAGAAGGTCCAGACAGCATGGGGTGCTACGCTCTTACTAGTACTAGTGTCTGAAGATGTTTATGGCATTTTTATACATGTTCCTATTAATTTTTATGAAGTTTTTGTAATTCAGGCAAGTTGTATAACTTCTTGTAAAAAAATCCTGATATTTGGGAGACATTTTTATTTCCAATGTTTTCCCGAAATAGAGATCCTTTAGATTTCATGAGCTTTAATAAAAAAAAAAACCATAGAAATTCTTAAGTAGATAATTTAAACTGCTATTTTGCACATATACATACATATATGTACACACACATATGGAGAGAGATGGAGGGAAGGGAGGGAGGGAGGGAGAGAGGGAGAGAGAGAGAGGAGAGAGAGAGAGGGGGGGGAGAGAGAGAGAGAGAGAGAGAGAGAGAGAGAGAGAGAGAGAGAGAGAGAGAACATGCCCTTAGGAGGACTTTTACCAAATTTCTGTTGTTTTATTGATAAGCTCAGGGCTGACCACTTGCCCATTGGAGAACCAGTATTTGGCACCTGTTTATGAATTAATGAAATCAAAATGTCAATTGTCTTTTAAGTGAAAATTTTGACTTCTCTGGAATTTCTAACTACCGCCATCTAAAACGTGTCCTTGTGGCAGTAACCTATTGGAATTCTTAAATATCAAATCTTAGCATTTGCCCTTTAGAGATTAATCACAAGGCTGAACTTGGTTACGTGAATGACAAGTGTTTACCACCTCAGAATTAGTTCCAACACTTTATCACCTGCTCTGCTTCCAGCTCGTTCCGGAGATCGAGATATTTGCTACCTGACTATGCACAAAAAAGTTTGAAGTGTTTTAGCAACCAAACAAATCACACAGTGAGAAAGAGGTTCCAATAGCTTGCTTGTGGTTACGGTTGCCAGGGAAACCACTTCCTTATACAGCGTTTGACAACAGCCACAGGTTTTTTTTTTTCTTTTGTCAAAGCCATAGAAGGGAAGTTTGTTCAGAAGCTTGGAGAAGTAAGTTTATAATGAAACAAACCACAAGCCAAATGGAAGTTATAAAAATGCAGAAGAGGAAAAATTCTGGATAGCAACTGCCGTGATGTTTTAAAGTTTGCAAATGAAGCTGAAGGAGACTTTTCTGCTGGAAGGGGGCAGAATACAAGTTGTGAGTAGGCTGTCCTTGTTGAAGCCAGTCCAGGGTCGCACTGGGTTCTGACAGTATGCCACGTGTAGTTCAACAGACAGCCTCACCTCTGCTGTCTACAAACGGATAGGCGGAATCTTAAACACACCTGCTAACATGATCGATGAGAGGCTTGGCTCTTTTGCCTGGTGACAGACTAGAGTACGAGACGAGGCATGGGCTGTACAAATGAAGATCTGCTTCCTGGGGCTGGGCATTTTCTGCTAGAAAGAAACGAATTGTGGTACATGGCCCTGCTAAAACTCCTTATTGAGACAAAAGGATATGAGATATTGACATAGATAAAATCTATTTTTCAAAAGCAGTTTCCTAAGGCTTATGAATTTAGAGCAAGATATATACTAGGGAGAGATGAGATTGGTTTGGTCCCATAGTATTTTAAAATTTATTATTTTTTTCTATGTATGTCTGTGTATATGTGCAAGTGCTTGTGTGTGTGTCGGCATGCTTGAGGACACCTTCGGGTGTCATCCCGAGGAATGCTGCCACCTCCTCTGATCCAGGGTCTCTCATTGGCCTGGAGTTTAGGAATTAGCCTTGAGTGGCTGTCCAGTGAGCCCCAGCGATCTTCCTGGCTCTACTCCCCAGCTCTGTGATTATAACGTGTACAGGACATTCAGTACTGTGTGTTCCGGGAACTGAGCTCAGGTCCTCTCTCTCTCTCTCTCTCACACACACACACAGACACACAGACACACACACACACACACACACACACACACACACACACACACACACACAGAGAGAGAGAGAGAGAGAGAGAGAGAGAGGAGGAGAGAGAGAGAGAGAGAGAGAGAGAGAGAGAGAGCAAATGTTTTACTGCTCAACTGTTCTCTGACCTAAACCCTTTATCTGAAGTTGGGGGGTTCTCATTCACAAGTGAAGAAAGCTGAACTGGAAGTTGAATGATTTTGTAGAGAAAAGGAATAAGTTGACCATAATCTGAGTCTATCAGCCTACAGAAAAGGACCTGATTTGAGAGACACAAACAGTTCGAAATGCTGCAAGTTAGAGAAAAGTCCAAGTGGAAGGGACAATTTAGGAATAGATTCTAATGTCTAGAAAATGTTGTTCCATCCTTGATTGACCATTTCCTCCTGTATTTAGTAAACCATTAAGTTTATATAAATTTAATTTATCTAAAATTTTAATTCATTGATATGGACTGTTTCTCTGAGGAGATATGAACACAGGTCTGTTCATCCAGATAGGGCCTCAGCAAAGACCAGAGAAGAGATTCCAGCCAGGTCTTGCTTGGCAAGCCAATGAGCGTTACTCATAGGAACATGGCCAACTCATGAGAGCTGTGTCACAGACGAGCCTACCCCAGCATGGATGACAGCTCACACAAGCTGCCTCCCTGGAACTCTCCAGGAAGTTACAGGCAGCTCCACAGAAAGCGCTCCTCACCCCAGCAACTTTATCCTGCTTTAATAACCTTGGGTAGGGAGGGGCCTTGTGAATTTTGTGACTTTCGGTGCCTTGTAAATCTCCTTAGCTTCCCGGGTCTCATGAACACACTTCAATTCAGAAGAAACAGCTGCATAGCATAGACATATAGCCATAGCGGACACCAGAGTCAAATTTCACGTTTATTTTTGTTTTTGATTTTCCACACTGTTTGGGTGATAGACTTTCAAAAACAATTGATTCGTCACTGCCCGTCTCGGGTCAAAGTGCTTCTGATTTCTAGAGATTGCAGAGTGGTTATCACAATGCCTCTAGCGCGTAATTCCACCACATGGTTAGAAAAACCAAAGAGAATTCTTAGGATATTTTTAAGGATAAGATTAGCTAACTTCAGGAAAGAGAATGCTGTAAAAAGGGAGGCAGAAACTAACTAGAAGAGGAGAAAAAGACATTTTGTTTTCCTTTTGTAAACCCAGTTAGCACCTGAGTTGGGTGTTCAGGAAATACACACTTTAGCTTAGGAGGCAGATCTATTTGCTCAGCGAACATTTTGGAGCATCTGTATTTTCAGTACTGTGGATACAAATGAAACAAAACTGCCTCCCGAATCTCGTAGTCTAGTGAGAAGGAAAATATTCAAACAAAAATGCAATCTACTTAGGTCGGGCGGGCAGAAGCAGGAAGAGCTCTGCGAGTTCAAGGCCAGCCTGGTTTACAGAGCGAGTTCCAGGACAACCAGGGCTACACAGAGAAACCGTATCAAAACACACACACACACACACACACACACACACACACACATACATTATGAAAAACATACAGGATTCAGAGTCAGATTCCCACCAATTGGCCAGGGTCCTTCAGCTCGATGTTCTGGGCCTGAAGAAATCCTTCTCCCTTCCTCCCTTCATCCTTGCCTCAGATCCCCCTGCCCCCAGGTCTTACACATCCCAGGCTGTAGCTCTAGCTATAGGGCTCAGGTATCTGTATTTGCTGTGCTGATGCAGGTGGGGTCAGAAGGGAGGCCACGGCTCTGACTCCGACCCGGGCTCTCCTTTTCACCGTCCACAGCTTCTCAAGGTTTCATTCTCTTTCCTGTTCTCATGTTTGTCTCCATCCAACTCCACTTCCACTGGTTAGTTCTCCGAATCAGAGTCCATATGCACACACAGACGCATAACACAACCCCGCTTCACTCAACGATGAGACATTATATATATGCTAGTGGTCCCCCAAGACTATACCATCTTAGTCTGTGCAAGTGCACTCCGTGGTGTTCACACAAGGACAGAATCACTTGGTGACACAGCTCTCAACATCTCTCCACCAGTAAGTGCTCAGGACTGTCATAATGAAACTTGATTTTTCATCCCGAAACCTTTTAGAGTTCAGGCTTTCTGCCTGGCTTCACAAACATAGTTAGCTGTTTTATGACAACCTTAGTTATTTATTTTCCTATTTCCAGGGTGTTGAATTCAAGCAGCTATAACGCGTTACCCACGAAAGGCCTCAGCAATGTTCCCTCCCTTTGCCACCTCGTTGGAAACAGCTGTGAAGTCCTTTTCCTTCCTCTTACCAAACACCCAGAGCCAAGTTCTCTCGGAGGCTTCACCGAGAAGAGCTTCACACACTGACTCCCTGTGTTAAGAAAGGAAAGAACACGTTCTGGCTGTGTGTGGCTCTTTCTTTCTCTCAGCCAGCAGTGTCCCTCCTAATAGTTTCTGCTTTCCAACTAGTAAGTGTCTCTGACGTATCGTTCTGAAGCAAGATAGATGATTGTTATTCTAACTTTCTCAGCATCTTCCTGAAAAAGCAGGATAGGCATTACTGTTACATATAAGAAAACTGGGGAATTGATCCAGTGCATATGGATACTAAAGCAAGAGTCGGGGAAAAGATCCCGAGGAAGCAAAAGATGAGTGAGTATGAGAAAAACAAACTCATTTTCCATAGCGTTTCTTTTCCATTCTGTTTGCCTCAGAGTAAGTTTCTACCGTTTGGTTTCTAGTTGTCCTGACAGTCAGGCCCCAGACAGTAAAACGAGTTTGGTCCCATGACCCTTGACTGCTTGCTCTGTGGTTGCAGTGACTGACTCCTCTCTAGTTGTGTCGTGCCTGAGTGGGTGACACCATCACAGCCCAGCCTGCAAGGCGAGGAACGGGAGAAGTCTAAAGCGGGTGGGTGGAACCACAGGTCAGGTGGCTTTCTCAAGGCACACTCTGACTCGATAAGCTAGTTGGTTACTAATTCACTAGACAGGTCATTGTCTGCGACACATTGTTATGTTGGAATAATGGGTTGTTAGGCAACTGGTAAGAGAAAACATAGGAACAAAAGCATGTTTTCAAGTTCCAACCCACTCAAAAGTTTCAATGTGTCTATTAGGCATTTGTTTCAGTTGGTACTTTCCAAGTCTTGAGGTCTTCGGTGGAAATGACTGTAGTATTAAGGTGTTTCTCTGTCATCTCCCTTTTAATTGTAATTAATTTATATTACCATTAAACAGTACTTTATGCACGTAGGATGCTTAATCTTGACAGTAAACTTGGCTGTACGGAGAAGTCCCTCAGAGATTGGTAAAGCACACCTCTGGCCACACCTGTTGGGGGAGTCCAGAGAAGACGAAGTGAAGGGAGAAGGCCTACCCTGAGTATGTGGCTCCCAATGAAACAAGAGGAACGGGCTGGGGACCCATGACACAGAAGCAGAAAAGAAGAAAGCCTATGAGGACAGGTTCCCCCCCCCCCCCCCCCCCGCCACCTCCTTCTCTCCCTCCTTCTTTGCCTTCTTTTCTCTCCATCTTCTTTGCCTCCACAATTAGCTGATGCCCTCTGCTGCACCCTTCCTGCCTAAATTAACTGCCAAGGGGAAAATCCTTAAGATTTATTAAGAAAAAATGTACATAGATAATCTCACATTCAAATTATATTGGGAAATTTAGGCAGAACTTTTAAGTCAAGCTCAAAGTAATCATCTTCTAAACTTAACCCATGTCCCCTGCCAGCTCCTGCTTATGTGGGAGTGTTGGTCTGCTTTTCGATTCTCTTGTGGTTCCTTAAGGTCGGGTTCTATCCTAGCACCAGGTACCTAGTCGCAGAGAAGGTCAAATCTAGACTGCTACAAACAAATGGGCATAAGAAAGAAATCCTCTGAGCCCCCTGAATCCTGGGACCCCAGTGGAAGCCACATCTATCCTAAATCGGATTAAGTAGCTGCTGAATGGCCTATATGGGCTTTATGTACTATAAAGGCATGCAGGCTCGGGATCTGCAGGCGTTACAGATGATTTTCTTATGGGAGAGGAGAGGCACTGAGTGACTTCATATGATCAGCTAATCATGAACAGACATCACAGCTAGAGAGAATGTGACTTAGGAGGGTGTTTTTTTGGCATAAAGCTTTATTAAAGGAGAGAGGGAGAGAGCGAAAGAGAGAGACAGACACAGAGAGAGACAGAGACAGAGAGAGAGAGAGAGAGAAAGAGAGAGAGAGAGAGAGAGAGAGAGAGAGAGAGAGAGAGAGAGAGAGAGAGAGAGCGAGAGAGAGCAGGAGGGTGTTTGTAATAGGCAAAAAGCAATGACTCGGAAGGAATCGTGCTGTCCTCTGAGCACAGGTGCTGAGAACCCGCTAGGACGCCCAGTCAGAATATTTGGAGAGTTAGGCCTAAGATTATACACTGCCATCAAACAAACAAAACAAACAAACCAAGAACTCCTCAGGAACTCGAAAGACACAGCAGAGTCTATTATTACAAAAAAAGAAATTTTATGGAATAGTTGCATGTTTAGTGCCCCGTGGTGGGTTGAGAAACAATAGACGTTTATTCAATGCTTGCTTGGCTGCATGAATGACTATGCTAAGAATCAGGCAGAAGCAGAGTCCTTCGTGATAGCTAAACTAAGCTCCTGTCCTCCCGCGCTCACCCGAGCCTCTTTACAAGACTACCAGTTCCTTATCCAGAGGATGCTGCAGAACGCGAGGACAAGGATGAAGGGACAAGCAGAAGATGATGACAGAAGACTGCATCTTGAGATGCTTCCAGTAACATCTGGTCTCCCTCCGCTTCCAAAAAAGAGGCAGGCTGGCATTTGTTTCCTCCAGTCAGCTAACGGCATGTGCCTGACAGAAAGCAATTTGTGGATCTTTCCCGGGCTCTGTCCCCGGAGCACAGAAGTTGCCATTAAAGTGGTGCAAATGACAGATATGTGGCCTTATGGGACCTCCAGAAGAGTTCCCCAATCAGATCAGCTGCCCTTCAGGGCTTGGCTATAGCTCCCTCCTATTGGAACAATTCAACTTTCCGTCGTTATGGCAGGGGGGCAGGTTGGTGGAGGAGGCTGAGTCTAAAACTTGAGAGCTGCACTCTTGTTTCATATCATAAAATGAAATGACCAGAAGGAGTTCACCCCATTGTGGTAGCACGTCCAGAATGTCTGCATGCTTTCTGGATTCTTGGATTGTTACCGTCCTTTCAAAGCAACTGTGTGGCTCTGACTTAGCAGACTGCACTTTGATATTTGACTGAACTAGAATCTCCAACTGTGTCACTCCGGAGGATGAAAAAAATGGTGAGAATCTTGAGTTGACACCTGAGGTCTATATTGATAGTCTCTGGGGTAAGATGGCTGAGGCTCAGACCCATGGAGACAGCTATTTTTATCCCCCTCTATGGAAGGGGAAACACCTTCCAAGCTACTGAGGAAATTGCCTAAATTTACAACCACAGTTATGGAGGGCATAGTCTGAGCAGACAGCGGAGGATGGGGAGGCAGAGCGGGGAGGAACAGAGGGAGGCAACGTGTAAGTCTCAGTCATAAAAATGAGGAACAGATGATGTGGGAAGGATGGAGCCGCTCAGGGGTTGAGCTGTTACAAGTTATTCACCTGAGTGAGGCTCAGTCACAAATCCTTTGAAGTTTGGGCCAGTTCTCTGTGTCAGTTGTCTACACAGTGGGGATCATCTTAGAAGCCCAGAACAGTCCTAGGGATTTTTATCCCTGGTGTTTCTTACTTACACCCCCACTTTTCTGAAGACAGGCTCTCACTATCTAGCCATGACTGGCTGGCTACAATATGCTATGAAGCCCAAGCTGGCCTCAGACTCACAGATACCTGCTTGCCGCTCCTCTAGAGTTCTGAGAGTAAAGTCATTTTTAATTCTACTGTTAATATTAAAAACATTTTAAATAGTCGTACTTCTTTTTAAGTAATAACTGTATTTATTTTCTGAGAATTAAAAACAATTTGTCTTGATCATATCTTGATCCCCTCTCCCAACTTCTCCCAGATCTCCACCATCTCCCCACCTCCCACACCCCGGCCCCAGCTGCATTTCTTATACACTTGTGCTATCGATATTTATTAGATAATCTTTGGGCATCAAGTAGGATTTAATTCTTCTAAATAAAATTTGTGGGAGGTCATTGCTTTGGACGAGGCTCATGCAGTGGGGCCCATCAGGGCAAGCAGATATGGAGTCATTGTTGTGGGGTATTCATCAGAGAAGACTGCTCAGACATGGGCTCAAATCAATTGAAAGTCTGTTAGCTGACTGGAGACTCCACTGAGTCTTCAGAATCCCAGTGTAGCACCGAGCCTTTCTTGGGGTCAGTTTTTAAGCACAAAACCCACAAAAAAAGAAAAAAAATAACCCATATTTCTTGGTTGAGATACTTTAGTTAACAAGAACAGTTCGCCAGAAGTGGAACTATAGGAGCCAAAAGGCAAGGGTAGTACACTTAGAAACTTCCCCAGAACTATGGACTTTGATGGATTAAGTCTTTGTTTTAGTTTTGGCGGGTGGTGTTATCTAGGTGCTGACTTTGATGGCCTGATTGGTACTTCCATACCTACCTTAGCTGCGGCTATGTTAGAGTCACTGTGTGACTCTTAGCTGACCGACTTGGGAGTAGACGCTTGTAACCCATGGCCGAGCGTCAGTTACAGCTCTGACCTTCTCTCTTCACGGCAGACCCTGACTCAGCTAGGGTGGGCCCCTCACTTCTGGGCCTCACGTAGGGCCTGGCTACGCTGTCGTCTCTGAGTTTGTTTCTTCGCCGAGGGCTGCTGGGTGCTAGACTCACAGATGAAAGCCAGTTAAGGTCTTGAAGTTGTTGTAACTGTGTCTTTTGACTGTGCCACATGATTGACAGCATTTAAAAGAGCATGTTTATTAATTTCAGGAGGCGGAAAGTTACACAGACTTTGGGTGAGTTTGCCTGTGGCACCTTTACCCCCCTGACAGAAAACAAATAAGTATTGGAACCATGATCTCCATGAGGGACCTTGGTTCCATTTACCTCCACTTTTACCCCAACTTTGCAGAGCATCGGGAAGCTCTGGGAAATGTCACAGTTTGGACTCTAGAGAAGGGTGTTCCTCTGAAGGCACAATTGTGAGAAGATACAAATAAATCTTCTTACCGCCCAGGAGCCCAGACTTCACTGCAGAAGGTTACATTTTTCTTTGATAACAGAAACAGCTGAGGAACCGCTCCTCCGAGGATGAATGAGTTGTATTGTGATTTTTACAAATTGTGCTTTGCTTGCTATCCTGGTTTGCTCTGTGCCTGTCTCTTCACAACTGCCAGAGACTGGAAAGGACTTTGATAACAGTCAGAGGAAGGGCAGCTGAGGTCCACGTTCTGACTGGGAGAGTGAGAAACAGAAAAGGCTGTGTGGCTCAAGACACTTTAAATGAAATGCACCTCTTACAGAAGATGCTGTGCGGATGTCTGAGGCAGCAGACCGAGCATTTGAAAAACACTCCACTTTCTCTTCCTGGGCCCTGGAGCTTTATCCTTCTGAATTATTAGTGTCACTTGCAATCTAGAACATCTATTTTGGCTCTCTGTAGAGGCCAGTTTTTCAAAAATAATCACCCTCTGTACCACAAGAAGGGGACATTTCCCTCTGTGTCAGTACACCTGCCATTAGGAGCCTTCTGCCTACTGATAAAAAGTGATCCAGCTCTGATAATTGATCGCATTATTCTGGGGGAACTGCTGTATTCCATATGTTACTATTCATTTATCCAGTATCTGTTTATCAAACACTTAGGAAATAGAAGCTCCTTGGTGGATGACGGTAGGAATGGCAGGATAGAAAGGCACAGTGTGTCTGAATTACAGAAGCCTACGATAAAACAGCAAAGGAAGACATCAAACAAGGAAATAAAAATTATTTAAGAGCGTTATGACAAAAGGAGAATCTGACACAGGGGACATAGCAGAAGTACACACCCAGTGGCCATGAGAGAAGCCAGAGAAGCCTCCCCGCCCCCCGTCCCCCAACCAGGGCAAACTGGGAGGAAGTGAATTCAAAAAGGAATAGCTGAACAGAAGAGGGTGCATTGAAGCCGGGGGGGGGTTGCAGAAGCAGGGGGGTGTCTGCCTAACTCTCTCAAGGAGCTGTGAGAGAGAAACCCAAGAGATGGGCTCCATCCTCATGAAGTAACACCACTAATGAGAAATAACATGATCGCTTTCCCACCAGACCGACAGTAGACATTAGATGTGGAGTGGAGACCAGGGGCCGCAGGAAAGTGGCCGCTTTAGCAACAGTAGACCAAAGAATGTGACTGACCAAGTCCAGGAGGAGATTAGCCAGCACCAGGTTTAGAAGCAGACTGTCTGGGAGATAAGGACACAGTAAATACCTTTTGATCATGAGCATTATCAGTGCTTATGTGGGGAGAAAGGGAACAGGGGTGCTTCTGTTGCCAGAACTGACCACTCTTGTTCTCTGTTCCAGCTGAAACATGAACACCTCCAGGGTGATTGGGATCAGTCAGAAGTCACAGTGTACGTAGATATTAGTATTAGGTCTACAGGTTGTTAACCTTAATACACGAGGCAGGATGCTTCCTGTCTAATCAGAGCCTGCTACGGGGTCTTGGAAAAGTCACAGTAAATGAATGAAAAAAATATTTTGCCCTTATGGAATTTTAGTTGCGAAGTAAATACAAGCTAGATCACTACGCTGAGGAAGCGCCATGAACGAAGGCGACACATGGTGAGGGAGAGCTGGATGATGTGAATCAGTCACACACGGATGACCTGGCGGGAGGGTGTCGAGGGCAAGTGTCAGGAAACAAAGTCATGAGTAGGAAAGAGGGGGTCACCTGCCCACAGGAGGCCTGAAGATCCAGGCCTGCAGGCTGTGTGGAGAACACAATTGATTTTGAGAGCTCAAGAAGTTATTAGCGCTTTTAAATTTTTTTTTGATATTAGTGTTTTTAAGGCAAGAGAATTAAAAGGTCTAGGTTGACTTTTTTACAATGTCATTCTGACAGTTGAATAGAGAGTCAAGTGGAGAGGGACTTTCCAGTTGTCTAAAAAGATAAAAAAAAAATGGCTTAAGTGATGAAAGTTAATTAATCACTACCTTTATATCCTCAGAAGTGAGTTTTTCATGAACTACTTGTTTGGCAAGATTGGATAAAAGTTGCAGAAAACGTATGACTGAGTTAATACGTTTTCAAAATGTGGAAAAGGGTCAGGCAGAAGGGATTCCGGAGCGTTGCAGTTTGCCTTCTGCTGTAAACAGATCTCTTAATAATCTCTCTCCAGCCCATGTATTTTTGACACTCCTCAAAGTAAAAAGCTCATTTTATTCCCAGGCATTTCAACACTTCCACAGTTCTCTGAGAATCCATGGTTTCTGGAACTCGTTTTTTTTCTTTTGTACTATATAGTTGAAATATATCCATTTAAATATGCCATTTGATGTGCTTGATGAAGGACAGGCTTGTGCGCACCCCACACTCTCTCTGTCCTCTCCCTTTGGGCCTCCGATGAGCATCCTGGGATTTTCGGGATTACCTTGCAGCTTTGCAGTCTGTTCTCTCTCTCCTTTGGGTTGGACAGGCCGCTGCCAGCACTTCACTTCCTTCTGCTGGCATCCTGCCGCTACCGAGGTTCATGAAGATTTCTGAAATCCCAGGTTTACATGTTTTCAATTCTAGAAATTTTTCTTTTAACTTTTTGTCATAGTTTCCTTTCTTGCGCTTTAATTTTTGATGAATGTGTGTGTGTGTGTGTTATTGTGCAGGATTCTATGGTCACTTTAATATCCTTACCTGCTAATTTCAAAAGCTGGGTCAGCAGTCTCCATCTATTTCCTTGTGGGTTGACACGGTTCATATTCCTCTGTCTCATTGTACGTATAGTGGTTCTGGGTTGTATCTTGAATGTGCAGGTCATACATAGGTTCTGAATTCTGTTATCTTCTTTACGAGAAGTGCTAATTTATCAGTCGAATTTTTGATTGGTGAAGACTGGACTAAAATGTTTACTAAAATGTCTTGTTTTTTACTATGGTTTTATAGTAATACATTTATTTCCCATGGTGGGGGATGGCAATGGTGGAGAAATTCCAATATCATTTCAGCTTCTAATGTAGCCTTTGCTGCCTGCCTGAAATCTGCCCTGAATGCGTGTTCTTCAGGGGTCAGCTAAAGATTTGGGCAGAATACATCCACTGAGACTTTGGTTCTGCTTTTGTGGCTGTCACATCCTCTTAACATCTCTCTTCACTCTCCAGAAATGTGGCTCCAACAAACTGTCCCCTGGCTCCTCAGTCCAGTAAGTGTAACTGTCTTCTCTGGGTTCTAATGTAGCATTACATGAAGGGGTGGACGGCCTTCAGGTTCAAGGCTGACAAGTGAGAAGCAGGGCTTGTTACTGTGCTCAAAGTGGCACTCTGCGCCACTCTGTCTGCTTTCTGGTTATTCCCCAGCGCCTTCAGAACACTGTTTTTATTTTGTTTAGAATTTGGTACTGTTATCTGGAGCTCATCCAAAAAGAGCCATCTAGAGGGATAAGAGTCCATGACCATCATCGCAGGGAAACCTGGCAGCAGGCAGGCAGGCATGGTACTAGAGCAATAGCTGAAAGCACACATCTCCATCAACAAATGGGAAGCAGAGAGAGCTAATTGAGAATGTCATGTAACTTTTGAAACCTCAAAACTTACCCCAGTAACACACTCCCTCTAGCAAGGCCATACCTCATAATCCTTTCCAAACACTACCCCGAGCTGGGGACCAAGTATTCAATGCCCAGGACTATAAGGGGCATCTCCTTCATCACCACAGTTATGCTGTTGTGTAGACAAGGAAACTGATGCTTAGAGAAATTAAGTCACTTTCGGAGCATATTGCTGGGGAATAGAGAAACCTGAATGATAGATCTTCAAGCATTTCTTAAAGTAAGAGGTTAGTGGTGGACACAGAAATTAGTGGACAAACTTGAAAACTATTAGTTTTGTGGCTTGACTATGAAGGGTCATACGTTTGAACACTTGGTTCCCAGTGAGTGACATTGTTTGGGAAGGCTGTGGAACTTTTGGGTGGAACCTTTCTAGGGGAAGTAGATCAAGAGAGGTGGGCTTTGAGGGTTTATAGACTCCTGCCACTTTTGGTTCACTCCTCGCTTCCTAACTGCTCATGAAATGGAATCAACCAGGCACCCCCTCCTGCTACTGTGCTCTCTCCAGCACAATGGACTATGTCTCTTCAAACTGCAAGCCAAAACACTTCTTCCCTTAAATTATCTCTTGTTAGGTGTTTTGTCACAAGAATGAGAACAGAAACTAAAGCAATTATGGAACCAGATTTTTTTCTGAGATGTGGCAGGATTAAGTCCGAAAGAGGGGTGGAAAGGAAGAATCTAAGCCTGTATCCCATGTTGGCCAATGGGATCCTTGGTGATCTAAGTTATGGGGGTAATAAAAACTGAAAAAAAAAATCAAAAGATTTTGCTGTTGTTTGGAAGAAGTGGGCATAGGAACATTATAGACCTCATAAGCTTGAGGTTCTACTACACATTTGAATAGAGTTGCCAGAACACAAACTTGGAGCTTGGGAGTGGGTTGGTTCACGCTGGAAACACAACTTTCACAGCCGTCAGCACATGGATGTCCTTTAAAGCCATTGGGTGTCGTGTGATAACTGAGGCAGAAATACAGAGAGGGAACAGATGGCGGTTTTTCTGGACATTTAACTTTAAAAGTGGCAGAAGAATTTGGCAAAAGAACCGAAGGGAGAGCAGCCAGTGATTCTGAAGAGAAACCAGAGGATCGCGATGTCATAAAAGCCAAGAGAAGAGAAAATGTTGAGAAGAAGGAGGTGGTAATGTGCGAAGCTCTGCTGGAAGGGAGGAAAGTTTGTGAGGGCTGGGTCCAGGGAAGCCGGCCGGGGAGAGGGAAAGTTGGAACGTGGAACGGGAGCCAGTTGAGAAAGCAGTGTTTGAATGAGGACGTGGAGGTAGCAGAGCCTACATCTTTATTTAATAATGTTTGTTGTGAGTTGAGTGTAGAGGAAAGAGGAAGTTTTTTTGTACGTGAATAGGAACAATGAAGTAGGGAGAGATTCTTATCCAACTTAATCATTAACCCAAAGCGGTCGCTTTGGCTTCTGCATGTTAGAACAAAATGGAAATTTTCCTTTCTGTACCTGTCCTATTTCTCTTGATATAATGTCCTTCAGCTTATCCCTGGGTCTGATCTCAGAGAGGTGAAGAGTAGAATGGTGCGCACCAGAACTTGGGAAGGGGGTGGAGGCAGGGGAAGACAGACAGAGGATTGTTTGTTGTTATAAGGGTATCGCTAGACAGGAGCAATAGCCTCTAATATTCAATAGCACAGCAGGATAATAATAGCTGATAATAATTAATTACATATTCAGCATGGCTAGTACAGGAGAAAATTTGAGTATTTCTAACATAAAGGCGTGATAAATGTCTGAGATCAGGGCCAACGACCCTGATCTGATCCCTACACACTGTATACATCTATTGCGATGTTGCACTGTAGCCCATAAATGGGCTCAATTACTATGTACCAATTGAAAAAAAAAACATATTTAAAGATAGCTGACTTGGGCAATTTGTTGAATTGTTTCAAAATAGCAAATGATGTCTTCAAAAGTGCTCTTGAGAGAACAAACTGTGCAAACATAGTATCAGAGATAATAATGCTTTTTCTAAAATTATAGTCCTAAGGAATCTGTATTTATCTTACACAGTGACTCCTGATGGTCAAGATCCACACTGCCTCTGGCTTCTTTAAGTAGTGTTGCATAAAACTTGATGCGTAATGAGTGCTTTCTCTAAAGCGATTCCCTCTGGGGCTTCAGGGAATTGTTCTAGACTTCACTTTCCCCAGTTTTGAAAATCGATGGCAAACGATGAAATTAATGTTTGCTGTCAGAGAGGTGCGAACATAGCACTAAATGGAAACAAGTTTTCGTTGTTGTTGTTGTTTTGTTTTTTGTCTTAAAACACAGATTGGGGACTGGAGAGATGGTTCAGCAGTTAAGAGTCTCTTGCGGAAGACCCGAGCTCTGGCCATCCACCCACAGTCCCTGGCTTAAACAGCCTTTATCTCCAGCTCTGGGAATCTGATGCCCTCTTCCAACCTCTGCGGGCACTGCACTCATGAGCAAAACTTATACTAGCACGTGGTATAGGAAAATGACAGCTAACAATGGATTCAATGTTCAAAATGGCTTAGCACATGGGAACTTTAGGCCATGAACATAGCCAATGACAGACTCCATGCTTCACATGTGCAGGGTCCCAGGTTCAAGACCAGCGCTGTTTCAAGAAAGACCAAGGAAGCCAGCAAATCTCAGCACATAATATAGAATTTCACTGTTGCAAAAATGACAGGCAAGTATTCATAGACTTCATTCAGTCACTTATTTTATATATTAGTGAGTGAAATTATCTTAAATCAAATGTCAGGGCTTACTGGTAAATAATAAAATCTAAAACGTGAGGACACAGAGCCATGAAGTACCAGGTAAAAATATTTTCAATTCCAAAGAACAGATCTGCTAATTTGCAAGAGGATCGATATCAAATCCAGGTGGCCTTCAGGGCCGAAGAAAGTCCAGGTGACTGATTTGCATCTGAACCCGTCCCTGTAAAGGACTGGTCAAGTTAAATGCTGTGTTAATGCAGCTGTTCCTCCTGCTCTAAAGGGAAGTAAAAGGTCAGACTGTGTCCAGTCATCTTCCTGTGCTTTCCTGAGAGTCCCCACGTTCTCTGAGTCCATCCTCCACTGAATTGCCCTGCTCTTTTGCCTTGCTGATGGTAACAACTCAATTTCCTGACACACTTCAACAAACGACTTCTTGGGGCTCTGCTTGCCACCAGTCGAAACCCAATTCCTTCTCTTGACTCTGATCTTGGTTCACACAGTCCTGAGTGGCAGGCAGTCAGCAAGCTCTGTCGGCTTCAGGGCCCACATTCGAGGCCTCGGCGTTCTTCTGGATCAAAGGCTTTGTCCCTCTGTACCCACAGTGCCCACCGTTGTCATGTGTCCTGGAAACCGCCTTAGCAGCCTGCCACTTGGAACACTGCACCTTGGCGTGTCTCTGTGCTCTGGTATTTTTTTGAGATTGCCCCTTCAGGGCTTTATAAGAAACTGGCAACTGTGTTTACACAGTGACTGGGAAGAAAGTCTTTAAAAATCTCAGTTTAAAAAAAAGAAAAGAAAAGAAAAAAAACCCTCATAATTTAAAGTCTTTTTTTTTTCCTTTTAAGTGTCATGTGAAGGGGAAAGGGTTATAGACCATTTCTGTTTATTGCGTGTTAAACGCAGGCCCGTCCTTTCCCTTGGCCCGCAGTTAGGGCAGTTCTGCCTGCCTTCAAGGTCATTCTTGAGTCTTAACACCCAGCAGCCTTCCTTATCAACCTGGCCTTGGGAATTTGTCCTTTTCTGTGCTCTGAGAACACACAAGGTCTTCTGAAGTTCTTCAAACACGGCCTGGCCTGCCCTGCCTATCTGAGTTTTGTCTTTTCTTTTAGACGTGGGGATTTCTTCTTCTACTCATTTGTTCAAAGGGAAGCCTCCATAGTCCCAAGGTCCAGAATCTTGGCTCCAGGATTGTTTAGCCATTTCAAGCCACTCGCCACCACAGCGCCTCAGGCTTCACCTAATTTACATTCCGACACCGAGTAGTGAAGCTGTCAATTATTTATTTAAACCCTCTTCTTTATAAGAGCTGCAAAGTGCCCTGGAAATGCCAGGTCTTGCAGCAGATGAAGTTTCAGAAAAGATCCCCCTAAGAAGCAGTAAGTGTGTTGAGTTTGGAAAAAGGAATAGGCCTGAAGCAGTTGCACGCCTGGTGGAGTGTGTCAGGTGAGAGGATCAGCACGCGGGTGGGTGGATGTGGAGCTAGCAAGAAGAAGGATGCCTGCAGCTGGAACAGAAAGGCGGATGAGCACAGGGCTCCAAAAAGCCAGGCCTAGCGACAGTGCTGGCCACTTTCCTGTTGTCAGGGCCCGGGTTCCAGAGAGCTATAGCCGGACATGCTAATCATTTAGAGAACACGGATGAAGGGGTTGATTCTTTTAGGCACCGAAATAAAGCAGTTTGGGGGGTCATGATACATCCTACACAGATTACTCGAAAGGAGAAGCTGTCTTAGGAATTAGACCGTGGGGATTTAGTGTGAAGAGCTACTAGATCAGGCACCCGAGACATGAAAAGCCCAAGAGGGGGTGCAGCAGTAACAAAGGGGAGGGGCAGACCGGATTCTTAAGCTTTGTGTTCCATCCGGCTCCCTTTTCTAGCCCTTCTCAAAGCCCTGTTTTCAGGATCCCAGGAGTGTTGGGTGGGACTCTGCCCAGCAGGTACTGTGTCTGAGGAACTCTGGAATGCTGGGAAGCTTTCCCAGTCAGTGCTGTTGCCTATATTTCTTTAAAAAATGCATTCAGATTAATTCGAACAATTCTGGAAATAAAGCAGGAGGCTGAAAGCCAAGCACCCACCCAGGATGGAGGACCTTTGCTAAGGATAATCCAGAACAGGTGAAAGGAGGAAAAGCTACCTCTGAGTCTCCCTCTAGCGGCCACTGTGGTAGTAACTAACAGGGTCTAGCCTGAGTGCCGCCCCAGGGAGCACATTATAAAGAAAAGATTCACAAGATGGGAAGAACAGAAAAAGGACAAGGAGGGCATTGAAAAATGGTGACAGGGAGAGAGAGAGAGAGAGAAAAGGCTGTCCTCAGCTTTGATACCATGCAACATACACACCACTGTAATAATAATAATAATAATAACAACAACAACAACAACAATAAACAACTGGCAGGATATGAAGACAGACATGACCAGCACAGGAAACCCTCAAGTGTGAATCTCACTTCTGCCTTTCCACAGCACAACACATTACTTTGGAAGCCATTGCAGAAAAGTCATTCCATGGACCCTTCCTGTAGTAAAAAGTCAGATGCTCTGTCTAATGCAGACACACACAGACAAGATTTGATAGTTTTATGCAACTTCAGTCTCGAATTGGAAAGCATGCATACACGGGTTCATTCAATCATGTATATGATATCTACTTAAATACAATTATTTTAAATTATTGATAAAGGAGCAAACCCTTGTGAAATCTCACTGTTGTGCTTAAAGCTGCTGGAAACAAGGACTCAGACTCCTTAAACAGAGACTGCAGGAGGAAGAAGAGCTGCGTTTCACCTCCTGAAGGATGCCCAGGAACTCCAGGCAAAAGAACGCAGCTTTCATTTTCTCAAAGGCAGTTGTAAACTCCCTGTTTGCCAGGCCCCCTGGCCTCTGCCTTGACTTCCATTGGCTGGCAAAGCTGAGTGGGAATCGCAGAGAGCCAGTCCTGACTAGAGGAACTCCCCTGTCATCTTCTTTTTCTTTTCTCTGCCCCCTTTTTACATTTCTTTTCTTTCTTCTCCCTCTTCCCTCTCTCCCTCCCTCCCTCTCTCGTTGCCTGTCTCCCTCCCTCCCTCCCTCCTTTCTTCCTCTCTTAGTACTTATAGAAAGTCTTGCAATATATGGGTGCAAACATCTGGTAAGTAGTTACAGAAAAGCGGGGAAATCATAGGCCTCAGATTTGATGACAACTTAACTGATCAGTTGGTGACAGTCAGTGATCTGTCAATTTTGAATGTTCTGAAAGAATTTACCTGTTCATGGAAGACACAGTGGGAGGTCAGGAATTACTATTTAGGAGTACTGAAGATAGCTCACAATGCATTTTAACTCAGTTCTTTTATCTGTAACATTCTGGCCTCCCTGCAAATAGTGGCGTTCTAATCATTTAAACAGCCTTACATAAAATTCAGTTCCTCCCAGGAAACTTCATTCTCGCTTTGTGTGCAGACTTGCCTCAGACTTACTTGCACTAACCCTGCCTCAACCTCTTGAGTCCTAGAATAGCAGATATAGACTATTGTGCCTGGCTCAGAGACTTCATTCTTATTCTCTGCTCATAAAATGAAAGACATCCTCACCTTACCCATAAACAATACATTACACATATTTCTTATTACTTATAAATAACAATGTTCTTTAAAATAACCATGACTGGGCCTACAAAGATGGCCCAGTGGTTACGAGCATTTGCTGCTTGCAGAGAACCCAGGCTTGGTTCCCTTCACTCACATGGTGGCTGACAGCTGTCTGTAACTCTAGTTCTGGAGCATCTAGTGTCCTTTGCTGGCCTCCATGGATGCTATACACGTGGTGTACAGACACATGGTGGTAAAACATTCATACCCATAAATGAAAAAAAAAATACTCACAAGGCTGAGTCAGGAGGATTGCTTTGAGTTTAAGGCTAGGCTGAGCTACAGGATGAGGGCCTGTCTCAAAAAGAGGAACAAACACAAACCAAAACAAACAAAACTAGCTACCGTTTTGATAGCAAGTTGTCTGGATTCCAGTCAGAAGCGAATTGGTATTTTTGCCATCTGAAGCAATTCTAGCAAAAATAACTTGGCAATTTCACTAGCTATTTTGACTCAATAAGAATGCTACACGTTTTCAACTGTACTGTATTAAGGATGTGTTTATGTAAAGGTCGATTGAGTGCAGAAGGTGGCTTGACAGGTCCTCCGGGTCGATGACAACACACAAGCATGTTCGTTCTTTATTTCAGCCCCTGTACTTCTCCAGAGAACCAATCAAATGAACACTTTGGTGTGAAAAGAACTATAACCACAAACTATCATATGAAAGGAGTGCTGAAATGTTATTGATTGTTCAGACGGACTCATCTGTCTGAAACAGTCATAATTCCTCTTATTGCCTATAATAATTACTGTTGTGTTTTATCTGCTTTCTTTCTTTTGAGTTTTCACATTAGAAGCAATAATGACCTCAGTGAAAGACAGTTTGTCCTACCTGATAATACCTCTATAATGGCTGCACTTTCGTTCCCTTGCTAGAACGGACAGAACTGAGGATTGCTGAGAGTTTGTTGTTCACGTGGAAAAACAAAACATGCTTTTATCAGGCTTATAAAGGGAGTTGCAAGTAATAAGAAATATGTTTATTTCTCCAAAATAAAGGTCACCCTAGACATTAACCTAAAAAATCAACTTTCCATTACCTAAATGTTTATTTCTGTGCTAGTAGCAATATGAATGTGAGAAACAGGGACAAATCATAGCATGTACACAAAACACATTTTTGGTGAGCCTTCGAGTGCTGCTTTTGACTTACTATTTGCTATCTGCTGTGTCTTTATGGGAGCCATTGTCAGGGGAGAGACTAGCCCCAGTGGGTGCTCCGCGTACTTTGCCCCCAAGAGCAGAGTATAGATCATATTATAGAGTTATTTACTTTAACATGAGTGCAAAACTAGATAGCTCTCACTAGCTTAGCGATATGTAAATATTTGTCAGAATTAAAGGACATGGTTATTACTTTTGAACAGCGTCCTGAGGGCATCCTGTCTCGGCTATGGCGTCATTTTTAGGCGTAGTCTTTCTAACACTTTTAGTGTCTTTCCTTAGAAGTACTTAGCTCTCTTGCTGCCCAAGTTCAGTGTGGCTGGTCTCTTTCTTCCACATGTTATAAAAGCTATCTTGGTTTACAAAGCTGCCGTTCATGAGAAGTGAGGTGGGACATTGGGACATGCTTCTCTCTGACCGTAGCTGACTTAGTAATCTTATCTCCCTTACCCCCAACTATGCAAAAACTTTCTAGCTTTGAGTGCCCTGTCCTCAGGAAAATTATTTCAAAGTCCTTTTCTTCATTGGAGGTAAATTGTTCATGTAGGGTTCTATATAGGGAAGAGTCAGTCCCACAGCCCAGTCTCCCATGCATGGCCTCATAAGCCTCCTTTTTGGTCCCATCTAGGTCATACACTGTAAGTTAAAATCTAACTAATATGTAAATACATCTTTAAAAAACTATATTTAATTCTACCAGAAAATCAAGAAAACACAAAGTAATTTCAGGATGGGTTCATATGTTGGGGAAAGCAATCACTGCTGTTTCCCTTCTTGGAACTAAACATGTTGAGAGCATTCCTAACAGCAGCTCTTGGTAGAGCAGCGTTTTGGGGTCAGGTTTGAAACTTTGCAAAGAAGTCAAAAAGACTCCTTTTCCAGTTTCAGTGTTGCTGGAACGTCAGCACTGGGCAGAGTTGAGGCTTAGGCTCCAAACTCCCCCTTAGATGGTGTAGAATCGATGCTGTGAGCTCAGAGCAAAGGCTTGCAGTCGGCTCACACAGCTGTAATCTATGGCTATGGCGGAGGCTTAGCTAGAAAGGGTAGAATCAGCATTGTAGATATGGCGACAGAGTACATATCTAAGCTGCAATGAGGATCAGCAAGCACACCACTGAAGTGCACACGCACCCCAAGGCATCCAGTGTTCAGTGGCTGTGCTGTGTTGGTACTGAGAGATCGTGCTAACCACGAGAAGCCTTCACTTTTCCCTGCTTGGTCATTTGAAAGTGGAAGTAAAAACCTTCAGAGCGAGCAATGGCTTCTAAAAGGAAAAGCCCAAGCATCCTACTAAGGGAGCCATCCATCGGCTCTCTAAAGGGGAGATACAGTGTCCTTGCTATTAAAATCTGACAAAGGAGTTTACACCAGAGACGTGTGGTTAAATATGCTAAGATGATTCTAATTTCCTCCAGCGTTCCACAGTTAGGTAGGCATTGATCAGTTTTTATATTCAAATATTTGTGCAAAAGTCTCATTGCTCCAAACTTTGCTTCCTGATGCCCGTGACTCACATTCTTTCCAGCCACTGCTTTTCCTCCCATTGCAACGCCTCAGAGAGATGGAAAAGGGGCTCGTAGGGAACACTCAGAGCAGTCTATATGCTGAGAGATTCATTTATCTTCCATAAATAATATTCAATTATTCAAGAAACTGCTCTCAACTGGGGTTTGACAGTAATGGCTGCAAGAGAGAAACAGTTTGAGGAAGTGAGTCTAGAAGACACTTAGAAAAGAATAAAAATAGGAAATCCTATGCCTTGCATATGCAAATTAAATTTAAATTTGGATTTGCATCTTGAGCCTGCCAATGACTCTTTCTGGAGAAGTCTTTTGATCTCCATTCCTTTATTTATTTGCCATTTTTTGTATTTATGTATTGCATACCATATGAAGCTGTGCTTTTTTGGATTTATTCTTAATATTCAGGATTAGAAAGTTCACATGTGCTTCTGTTAAAGTCCATAGTCACTTTAATGAAACAAACTAGAAAGTATGGTGTGTCATGATTCTTGTACATCATAGCTTCATCGCAGACATGAACTTGATTCTATTCTCTTTAATTCAGAAGAAATGTAGAAAGAAGGAGAATAAATTTGATGACAATTGTGGAATGAGATTGGGGCACATGGAGACAATGTTTTATTTATTTTTCTTAGCACTAGAAATCCTGAGTCTGGGATTTTAAACCTACAGGGAATAAAGACTGTGTTTTCCATCTGGATTTGCAGCAATGCACGGCCACATGCCTAAGCTCTGGCCAGTGGACCAGGGGTAAAAGTGTATTAACTCCGCTATTTTCCCCAAAGTGGACAAAGAAGTGAGCTTGTGAATAGAAGTCTAGTCCCTTGGTCTCCACAGCAATCCTACGTAATCTACTCTGGATTTTTCTAATCTATGAGGAAGGAGCAGATTATTGATTTGAATAAGTCAATATTATATCAGTTATAAATCTTTTCTGGATCAGGATGGAATCCCAGCTGATATGTAATTATTACAAATCTGGAGGTTGATGTTAACATTTTTTTCTTTTTCTTTTAAAGTGATGTCATGCTTAGTTCTAGAGTTTGAGATAGTCTTTTCCAGTTGAAATAATGTTGATGTGAAAGCCAACATATGATATTTGATAAATGACTAACTCAAAGGTTATTCACGTTTCTAAGAATGGGGAAATAAATACAGAAATGGCCGTTTGATTGTTGATTCCCCCATTTCTGAGCAGAAGTGGGCTTCTTTTCACTATGCATTTGTTCTTAATATCACCCAATAGCCGATCGGAGCTCTCAGATTAACTAAGTTTTATGCTTTCTCTGTCTCACAGAGAGATACAACATTGGTTTCACTTAAATTCACTCTGTGTATAGTGTTACTCTGGGCGTTGACACATTTTTCATGCTCTCTTTCCCAAATAGCCACATGCCTGGTAACAGCACTATAGAGCCCAGCTGTGGGTCACCGGGAGTTGCCTGAGGCATTGGCTTTACTTGGCTGGCTTTGGCTGATGGGCACATAGGGGAATTTCTGCAGCTGCAGCTTCAGCTCTAGCCCTACCACCTTCCCTTTGGACTGGATGCCCATACTTGCCCATAATTTAAGACATCTTATTTCTAGTTTACTGTAATATTTTTGGGCTTTGGTTATGTTGCCGTTTATATGCTGAGTGACTTTGGCAAATCCTCCCTCCCTCTCAGGGTTCTGCTGCCGTGGAGTGAATATTCCTATCAAAGCTCACGTGTGAGATAATTACAGCGACAGGATAGAAACTCGGACTAGGGTTTTGGGGGAAGACCTTTGAGAATTAGGCAAAATCAAAGTGTAACAGGCCCTAGGGGTGATGAATTTTTCTATAAAGAGAAGAAATCTGAGCTGGGACTCTCAGCCCCTCTTACTATTTTATTCCCAATGCAACCGTAGGTCACTTCAGAGTCCCCCCACAAGCAAGAAGGACATCACCAGATCTGTTGAACAATCTCGAACTTCCCAGTCTTCAGAAGGGTGAGAATAACAGGTATCTTTTCCTTATGACTTACCAGTTTGTGGTATTAAATTAAGGTAACAGAAAGCAGAATAAGCTGTCTGGTCATTGAAGAGACAGATGTAGTAGCACCCTGAGACTTGAAAGGATGGGGAAGGTTCACCATTTTATTACAAGTGCCCTTTTCTTTCTGAGAAAAAACTCATGGTTGTCAACAGATAAAGGGATAAGGTGAAATATTTTAGGAACTAAGATTATCAAATCTGTCTAAAAATGTGTGTCTACCATATGGAAGATAACCTTGAGAAGGAGGTATATAAGAAAGTAATAACAGTCAGGTGGTGGTTAAACTATCTTGGATAGGAGATGGCAGAACTTGGGGGCTGAGACTGGCAGTGGTGGTCCTTAATCCCACCCAGCATTTGGGAGGCAGAAGCAGGCGGATCTCTGTGAGTCCGAGGCTAACCTGGTTTACAGACCTAGTTCTAGAACAGCCAACACTATAAAAAGATATGGTTCTATCTCAAAAACAAAACAAAAGCATAAATAAATAAATAGGGCCTGTAGAAATGGCCGAGAGGTTCAAAGCTCTGGCTACTCTTGCGGAGGACCCGGGTTCAGTTCCCAGTGCTCACATAGTAGCTCACATCTGTAACTCCAGTTCCAGGAGACCCAGTGATCTCTTCTGGATTTTCATAGGCACCAGGCACAAGGTGCACAAGTGGTTCACAGACATACGTGTGGGTACGAGTTCCTTGGATCTGGCTCCTTTTAGCAGTTTTCCTGAGCATGACTGATAATAAGTTGTAACCAACCCCCCATTTAAATATGACAAGCATCCATATTGCAGCTTTTGGGAATGTGGGTGTTGTTTTTTTCTAGACTGCTTCCTGTTGTCTGGGGGTGTTGGCATCTTTGAGGGACCCTGAGAAAATTTAGGATAATGGTTAAGTCTTGGTTGGAGTAGTTTGTGAGGCTGGATCATCAAGGCCAGCAGCCTTGAAGCTGTTTTGGTTGCTGGATCATTAGAGCCGTCTGCTCTGAAGATACATAAACTTTTAAAGGTAACCTACGTATCTGTATTAATACAAGTATAGACTGAGCATTATACACAAGTCAGTCAAAGATGATTTTTTTGTTTTATGTTTGAGCAGGTAAAATAGACATCATATGTCTTGTAGTTCTTCTATGTTTATTTCTTCGTAGCTGGGATGTTCAGGAGCTCTTCCCCCATCAAATCTGATCCATATCAACCTGAAACAAATCCGCAGTCTCTCATCTCCTGTGGAAATAGAAGCAGAACCTCTTTCTGAAAGCAGCATAGCTTTTGACTTTCATTTTGAAGCCAAGACATTTTTAAAATATGTGGGTTGATTCAATGCAGCAGTTTTTATAATATAAATGTGTCTTAGCAACTGTTGTTTCTTTATTAGCTGTCAGAAAATCTAAAGAGAGCACAATAACATAAAGGGTCCCATGTATTTTCCATCTTTGTGTGGTTTTTTCTTTATATTATTTTACTCTTTCTTTAAGGACTTTATTATTTTTAATGTATGACTGTCTATACCTTGCCTCTTCTCTTTCCGGAGCCTGTGTGTATTTTTAAATATACTGTAACCCGTTTAGAGTTTTTTTTCTGTCTGGATCTTTTATTTTTTTAATTGGTTTCTTGAGACAGGGTTTTTCTGTAGCTTGGGAGACTGTCCTGGAACTCACTCTATAGACCAGGTTGGCCTCAAACTCACAGAGATTCTCCTGTCTCTTCCTCACTAGTGCTGGAATTAAAGGCGTGTGCCACCACCATCCAGCCTGGTTCTGTCTTTACTGAGCATCTGTATTATTCTTTGATCACGTGAGAGGAATCATAAACTGCTATGTCAGCCATGGGCATTGCTTAGCTTAGCGCCTGGCATTGACCGCTTTGAGAGCTTAGCTTCATAGCAGAGGGACAGGCAGGAGCCACGTTTACCACTATAGTTCTGGGAAGTTGTTGGGTCCACACTGCCACCCAGCAGCATGCTGCCCGCTGCTCATAAACCCCACTTAAGTGTTTGGTAGCTGGGTCTCTTAAAAGAGTCCTGCCTGTGTTTGCCACTAACATGAGCCAGGGAGCTGCCTCTTAAAGGAGCTGATCCTCAGCTTGCTGCTAGCAAACAGAGCCTATCCGAGAAGATGCGCTTATCAAGAAGCCACATTTGATTCTGTTTTTGTGTGTTTGGAATCCCACCCCCACCTTTTTAAAAAGCTGTCTCAGGTTTTATGTGGATCTATGTTTTTCCACATTGAACATCATTTGTGCAATGTTTTTCTCAGGATCGCTGGCTCCAAAGTAAACCCATAGAGACTTATTACTAATTATAAATGCTAAGCCAATTGATCAAGCTTATTACTAAGCAGTTCTTACAAGTTAAAATAGCTCATTTATATTAATCTACGTGCTGCTCCGAGGCTCATTTACCTCGTCTATGTACTTTTCATGTTGCTTCTTCTGAGTTCAGCCAGCGGCTCCTCTGACTCCGCCTTTCTTCTTCCCGGTGTTCTTAGTCTGGGTTTCTCCACGTACCTTACTGTCCAGCTATTGGCCAGTCAGCTTCTTTATTAAACCGTTCCCAGTGACATATATTCACACAGTGTGAAGGTGGTGGTTGAGCTACTAGAACTAGAGTGGTAGCTCATTTGGTGGAAATGAGCATGATCTCTCAGTAAGACCGCATAGGTTGAGAAATCACAAGACAGCAAATCACAGTGTAGAAGAAGAGGATCTTGAAAAAAGAAAAATAAGATGAGGTAAGAGAAAAAAATATGGAAGAGCTAGGAAGGAAATGGGGGTGCTGTTGCTTGAGTTTGGGTCTGGTTAATCCTTCAAGGGTTCATGGGTTGGAGACTTGATCACCAGCCACTGGTCCTGTTGAGAATCCACAGAACCTTTAGGATGCGGAGCCTCCTAGAAGGAGATTGTGTCACTGCTAGTGGACTCTGGGAAAAGATATTTGGACCCTGGCGCCTCTTACTCTTTCTTCTTCCCAGTCACCATGAGGGGAGCAGTTTCGTTCCACCATAAACCTTTGCCATAAAGTCCTGTTTCACAACAAAGCAGTGGAACCAAGCTAGCCGCCGGCAGACACCCCCAAAGGTGGGAGTCTCGCTCATTCTTTAAGTTACCATCTCATATACATGTTGTTATGGTGACTGAAACCAGCACTACTGCATCTACTTTTCTTTGTAGGAAACCAGTTTAAGAAGCTTCGACTGATGCAAGAGTCTGTATTGAATAAACTCCTTTGTTGTTCTCCCAAGGATGTTATTAACAAGTCTTTTAAAAGCCTGCCAATTTCATTGGTGATTAACTTTGAGAATTATAGATTTAAAGTTTACACTGGCAAAAAGTAGAAGGCTATGTGGTATCAACTGTTGTTCGTAGTGATGCTCCTGAAGGAAGGATTGACTAGCCTTATCCATTCATCGGTTGCTAGACAGCTAAGTTGATTCCATTTCCTAGTTTTGTTAGTAAAGAATCAATGAACATGTCTATATTAAGTATTTCCATATTAAGGAATAAAGTCCTTAGGGTATATTCCCAGGAGTGGTATTTCTGAGAACCCTTCTAATGACTTCTGTAAAAGTGTTTTCCCCTTCTTCACATCCACGTCAGCATTTGCTGCCGTTTGCATTTCTGATGATCGCCATTCCGACTGGAGTGAAATGGGATGTTAATGTAGTTTTAATCTGTACCTCCTTGATTTAGGGTTAGCATCACACTTTTAAATCTTCTACCCGATTAACTGGTTGCTGCTCATGAGCAAAGTGGCTGGATTTGACTGGCATAGATCGGCCTCTAGAAAAAGGAAACTTCGTTAATTTTAAAATGCATCCAAATGTTAATTATCCCAGAAGGAAAAAAGTCAAGTGGGAACTTCTATTTCAGTAAAACTCACTGGTCTCTAGCTGGGAGTAGGAAAGGTGGGTGGGAAGGAGAGAGTGGGGCTTCCATTTATTTGCTGGCTCACTGCAGTCCAGTGGGGCCCTGAAATCAGCCATGTGAAAGACATTTATTTTATGATTCTGTTTTCAGTGCTGCCTTGCAGCCTTGAGCCTTGGGAAGTCCCTGAATACTTACTGAGCACTGGGCCACGACCAGTGTGGTTTTCCAAGACGCCTGACTGTGTGGATGTGGGTGGCCTCTGGAATGTCAGAAGACAAGGTGAACACTGTACTCGGTTTCCCTCGTAAAGCACTAGCTTTGTTGAGCTGCAGCCTGGTACGGACGGCATGTACACATTTCTAAAAATAATAAACAATATCTGTGTGCTGACCGGTGAGCGGAAATGATGTATGACAGGCGACCAGCACTATAATAAAACACTCTCTGCATTTTTCTTCAAATGTAAGGCTCTAATGTCTTTAGGTATGGAAGGGTCTGTTTATTTCAGCTTTCTAGTTTCGACATATTGTATGTGGAGACTCTGTGACGTTCCCTCCAAGGTAATAGTCTCAGCTTTGTTTGGTTGGCAGAAGGAATTGCTTCTCCCAACATTTAGACCTATGGATTTATTTCTGAGCCTTGAGGGAGTTTTAGTGTTTATTTCTTTCTTAATTGGCACTAAGAAACTAAACATTTCAATATTCCAAGCATGTGCACCAATAAGCATGATGAAGAAGCATTAGAAAAAAAGTTTAATGCCATAACATATTTGACAACCATACCTGTTTGTATAGGGAAGGATATAAATGAATATAGACATCTGCAAAGAAATAATCAACAGCAAGGAATAAATAAACACATGAATAATAAGAAAAGAAATGAGCTTCTGAAAGAAGTTCAAAACACCCATTTTCCCTCACATTTAATTATAAATTTTACATGCTGTTTTCTTTGCAGACAATTCTGTGAACTTTGGATTTTGGATTTGTGTTCCAACTCTCTCATCTACTTACCCTAAAAGTGGAGAAAGAAAGCCCTGAGAATTCTGCCAACTTTAGGGGCACAACCTGAGCTTCTAGCTCACTCAGATCTCTAAGTTACAGAAAATTTAAAATGTCCAATGGAGAAAAGTTTCGAGAGGAATATGAGAATTTCCTCATATTCTTCATATAATTTGGGGCAGGTCGAGTTTAATATCGCTATTGAATTTGTATAGCTTTTGGTTAGTGCTTAAGTGATTGGCTGATGGGACAGAAGTATGGGGTAGAATTTCTATTTGGAAGTCAAGTGGTTTGCGGAGCTAAAGTTCTGCACATGTAATAATTCCATTTACAGATAGGAAAACCAAGACATAGAAAGGCTGAGTAAATGGCATGGTGTTCCAGACATAATGTGAAGCAATAAACCCACTAGTCCCTGAGATGCTATTGGTTGCTAAGGAACAAACTCATTGAAGCAAAAGAAAGACCAGAGGGACTAGGCGTTTACAAAGAACTGAGTGTTCTTGAGTGTTCTGCTGAGTCTCCGAGTGTGTGCTTTGTCCAACACCCACAGTAGACGGTCCTTTCTTTCTTTCTTTCTTTCTTTCTTTCTTTCTTTCTTTCTTTCTTTCTTTCTTTCTTTCTTCCCTCCCTCCCTCCCTCCCTCCCTCCCTCCCTCCCTCCCTCCCTCCCTCTCTCTCTCTCTCTCTCTCTCTCTCTCTCTCTCTTTCTTTTTGCTTTTGTTTTTTGAGACAGGGTTTCTCTGTGTTGTCCTGGTTGTCCTAGAGTCCTGGAATTCATTCTGTTGACCAGCCTGGCCTTGAACTCACAGAGATCCACCTGCTTCTCAATTCCTAGTACTGGGCTTAAAGGTGTGTGCCACCACTGTCCAGCCATAGAAGTTTCTTAAATAAGATTCCCCATTGTGCTTCAGTTCTCTCTAGTTTAACTGTGTTAGTTTCTTGCTCATACCTTTATAGAGTGAGCTATAAGGAAATATAGTCCTATGTAATCCCGCAGGTAAATTGATGCATTTCTCACAATAGTTTCTATCCCTTTACTCTAAACTTATGCTTTCTTATGTCTTCAGCTAAAATATTTCTCCTTCAATCTTTAATGATAGCGAAGAATTCCTGTAGAACAAAAAGCACATTTCAAAAGGAAATCTGAAGAACTGACTTCCAAAATCGGTTTATCCACTAAGAGCTGTGTGAGGAATCCAGTGTTGGGAATTCAGCAGGGAAATGGACGTTCCTGTCAAATCAACCACGTATGGAATTGTTTCCTTTGGGCTCCTCCTAGTCCCTCATGACTAGCATTCACCCATTTAGGCCTACATACACATGTCTATTCATCCACTCATCCATTTTCCCCAAACAACACATTTATTGTGGTTCTAGTACATACCAGGCGCCGTTTTCCAATGACCCCCTCAAATACAAAATTTTTCCCAGTCACCAGAAGTCTCTTGTTTCAAGGTCAGGTTCAAATTGACTCCCCAGGTAATTAACCCGCACACTCTGGATCTTTCTTTTCTCTGCCTATTTATCTGTTTGTTCTATCCATAAGAGATAGCTGTAAGAGGTCTCTCTCACGTGGGACATGAAACTCCTGATTTCAAGAGCCGTCACAAGCAGAAATACAAACAGACGGCTTAACGATATGAAGAGTCAAGGTGAACGATTTCCTGAATGACCTTCACAAAGGCTCCAGCTGAAAATGAGGCTGCAGGAAGTGTCTAAAGTCATGGCAGGGATAACCATGTTCTTCAGTATTCCTCTGAGGCATTGTTACCAGGAAAGTAGAGAACAAGAGAAATAAATACAGGGCCCCAAGCATAGTTCACCATGTTGTTTCCTACTTGGGAAGCCCACTGAAACTCATTCTCTTTGTTTCCTGGTTGTGTCTGGAGACCTGTTGAAAGTATCCTCCTTTTGTGTGTGAGGGGTGGGGGATTATGCAAAAAAAAGAAAGAAAAGAAAAGCAAACAGTGAGAAAATCTGAAGGATAATTTACATATGACTTAGACTATATATAGATTTCAATCGCTGCTTAATTAGCCTTTCTTACTTCACAAGAGAGCAATGGCTTCTGACTGCTTCTCTTCTAGGCTTCAGCTCTCTAGTCAGTTGAGAGCTTGTCTTCTGTCGAGAGTATTGCCACGCTCAACTTCCGCAGTCGGCCAGACCGCCCAGCGCCGCGGTGTACCTTCCCTGTGACTCCGTTTACAATGCTAATGGATACCGTGTCTGTGTCTGGACCCAGCAGGCTCTTTCTCATGTTCCCTAAGAAAACACCGCAGACTTCCTCAGAGTAGTCCAAGACGGCGTATGGAACACACATTTCAACTTTCTGATGTGTCGCCATCTTGGCATAAACTTTTAGCAAGAACGAGGAAAATCATTTCAGTGATTGTTTCCTTATAAGCGCCATTTGTGCTGCCCAGTTTTATGTTAACTTGACATAAACCAAAGTCATTTGGGAAGGGGAAACTTCTACTGAAAAAAAAGTTTCCTCCAGATTGGCCTGTGGACAAGCTGTGTGGAATTTCCTTAACTGATGTTTGATGTGGGAGGCCTAACCTAGTGGGCAATTCCATGCTGGGGTAGTGGTCCTGCGCTTTAAGCATGCTGAGCCAGCCATGAGGACCAAGACAGTAAGCAGCGTTCAACTGGGATGTGGAACCGTAAGCTGAAATATGCACTTTTCTCCCCGAGTTGCTCTTGGTCATGGTGGTTTTGTTTGTTTGTTTGTTTTGTTTTGTTTCTTTTGACTTTCTCAGTGTAACAACTCTGGCTGTCCTGGACTCGCTTTGTAGATCAGGTTGACCTGGAATTCACAGAGATCCTTTTGCCTCTGCCTCCCGAGAGCTGGCATTAAAGGCGAATGCCACCACACCTGGCTGGTCTTGGTGTTCTTTTATAACAGCAGTTGAAACCCTAAGACACCACCCAGCTGTAAAACTGGTGACATGGGACTTAAGGATATCACAATGATAGTGTCCTGAGCTAGGGTATGGCTGTTCTTGTCATAATTGAGAAGATACTGGCGGCCGAATTGTTATTTAGAGTAACAGCGAATGCCTTTCATGGATTTATCTTAATCTCGTGTCTTAAGAAGTGTTTTCTTTACTTATTCCTAAGACTTTCATATAGGTACATGATGGAATATTATCTACACCATTTGTGAAGCTGTATACTTCTTTTTAAAATTTATCTAATATTATTTTTATGTGCTTTGGTGTGAGGGTGTCGGGTCCCCTGGAACTGGAATTACAGACAGTTGTGAGATGCCATGTGGGTGCTGGAAATTGAACCTGGGCCCTTTGGGAGAGCAGCCGGTGCTCTTAACCACCGAGCCATCTCTCCAGCCCAGCTATGTAACTCTTTAAGAGTGAGCTCATCTCTGCTCTCACCATCCGTGACATGGACTGGATAATCAGTTTGAGGGTTTTATTTTTCTCTGTGGTGGAAATACCTCAAGTTCTAAATGTGGATGAATAGCTTTCGAGCAGACTCGAACCCTTGAGACACTGCAGTAGGGTAATCCATAACCAATAGGGCAGAGCCAGTCATCCTGATTGTGTCTCTGAGTCTCGGTGTTTCACCCCAAATTCTTTTTTTTCCACTTTGAATTTCCCTTTATTGGCTATACCAGAATAGTCCATCGCAATGAAATATATTTGCATTTCCTAAGTAGGGAATCAATGGAATGATGCTGATTATTAAAGAGAGCTAAGAGACAACTGTGTGCCCCTCTTCATGCCAACAGTTTGCTCTCCAAGAGTTCTCAGCTCAGGCTCGAGTTCAGACAAAGCCACCATCTGAAGTTTCCTTGCACAGTGTTTAATTAATCTCTGTCCTTGAAGTTCATAAATTAACAGGCCCTGTGATTTCCTCCTCGTGATAGCCTCTGGCTGTTTTTACTGCCTTCACAGCTACTGGCAGGCAGCTGGTCTCCCACATTCCCTCAAAGTAAACAGGAATTTGGTCCCTGGGTAACTGGCTGCTTTCCAGTGTAAGAATTTGAGTTATTCATGAGCTTTGTGGGCCTGGCTTCTGCCTAAGCCAGACTATTTTCATAAGGGAGAGCACGGACAAAAAGAATTATGGAAGGTTTGAATCTTGAGGATTATTCCTTTCAAGTGTGTGATAACCTCTGATTCTTCTCCCCAGATAGTTTCTAAACCGTCTCTTGACCTCCCCGACTACCTCACATTTCGTGGTGGTCACTGGAAATTTACCAAGGAAGCTGCCTTGAAATCATGGGTCCTTTTCAGAATGCAGCTGACCTAGACAGATGTTCACAGGCTATTCTTTTCCAGATAGAATACGCTGACAAAGCTTTGAAAATTAATTTTTTTTTGTCTGGGCAGTGGTGGCTGACATCTTTAATCCCAGAACTTGAGAGGCAGAGGCAGGTGGACCCAGAGTACAAGGCCAGCCTGGTCTACAGAGCAAGTTTCTGGACAGCCAAGAGTACAGAGAGAAACCCTGTCTTGAAAAAAAACGACAGCAACAAAGAAATCAAATTTTTATGAGACTGTAAGGGCAACTGCTTAGATTATAGAAGATTCAAAAATAAATATTAAGACAACAATGGAGAAGAAGACATGTTTTCAAGGGTAAGAGTGCATGGACTCTGAGTTTTGATTATACTGAATTGTGAATTATACTAATATGCTTTATCAGAGCAAAAAATTAATAAGCTTAAATTTTTAAAAGTCAAAGGAGTTACCTATGCATTATGGTTGGAAATGAATAAAAGAATTAACCTAGGCTTCTGGAGACTGGTCACCTAGAAGATGGCTCTCCTTTGTGATGTCACCTGAGAGGGCCATACGTGAGCACTAATTGCTAGTGAATGACCCTGTCCTCAAGGCTCCAGGATATTGTCATTCGCTGTTCAAGTTGCAAGTGCTTCAGTTTAGTGAACAGTATATGTGAATGGTCAAAGGACAAATGTTCAGTATATTACACAGTTTGATTTGTAGAAATATTTCTTTTTTAGTGAAAAGTTTTATGGAAAAATATTGATTTTTGTTGTAATATGACTTACAAACAAACTGATTCCTTGCCATTCATTCCCTGTCAGTATGAGGTTCTACCCTTCTTTCTTGATCATGAGTCTTCCTTTATATCAGTGTTTGCCAATCACATAGAACCTTTTGGATAACTACATGGAAATTTGCAGTGTGTGGGGGTGAGCACGGGGAGGGCATCAGGTCTCTGAGCCAAGGCTGGTCTTAAAGTCAGGATCTAAGGCTTTCTCCCCTTAGATGTCTGAAAAGTAAAGTGAGCTTTTTTCAGCAGCCGCGCAGCTTTTGAGCCCCGTATCTTTCTTAGATCAAACACTGACACTCCAGCCACTAAGAAGAGCTCTGCATCTGAACAATATATTAATTTTGCCTGCAAAGAGTCCTCAGTTTGGTGGAGAATTTTAACATACAAGGCTACACAGAGAGGGGGAAGTACAGTAAAGAGAACTGTAGGCTGCCACGGAAACCGGGGTAAGAAAGGAATCCATCTTGAAAGAGGATTGGTTCAGGTGAGTGTTAGGGAGCTTGTCTGAGTGGGGTTCTGGAGAAGGCGGGGCTTTGTGGGAAGATGCGATAATGTTGGAATGTGGTCCTCTGGGGTGGTGGTCAGTGGTCGTCAGCCAGAGAAAGATGTGGAAGTAGAGAAAACCCACTTTGCGAGTGACGCACCCTGGACTTCCTTCTGTTACAGCTAAGCCTTCAAGGAAAGGAACGCAGGTTCAGGTGCCGCTTGGGAATTACCCATGAGGTCCCAAACATTTCATAACTGCTAATGAACCAACCGAAACCTAAGAGTGGGCTTTTATACGATTTATGCATTTGGACAACATTTTATTACCAAACAACTGTTCTCTAGAAATTGAGAAACTTCTTAGTCACCGAAAGTTTTTCCCTCAGGATATGTGAAGAGCAAGATGAAACTAGTTAAGTCATGCTTACAGGTTCTCAGTAAAGCCAGCCTGAGCAAGATCAGACATTTCAGTAGTCAACCCCCTTTGCTTCCTTCATCTGCAGCAGCATTAGAACACATATATAGTTAGGAGACTTTATGTTTTGTGTGTATGTATATGTATATGTGCGCGTCCTTGTATCATGGCATGCATGTGGAGGTCAGAGGGCATCTTGTGGGAGTTGGTTTTCTCTTTCCACTATGTAGGTTCTAGGGACGGAACTCCGGTTTTCAGCCCTGGCAGCAAACACCTTTACTCACCGACCAGGAGGAGACTTAAGCTGCGGCTCATGAGCAAGCATAGGAGGCCGTGAAAAGCCTGGCAACAGTAAAAGGTTTCTGAACACGCAATGACTGCAAACTGACTCAAAGTTAATTGCATCACGAATCCCAGGTTTTTCTGAGAGCGGTTATCCCTGTTGCAGCTTGCGGCTTCACTGTAACCCTGGCTCTGCCCTGTGCTGCCCTTGCCTCCACAAGGGGCAGATGGGGCTTGGGACGCTTTGACTCAGGTTGTCCACTTTCACGAGGTGATGGGGTATAGCACTGTCACCATGCACACACCATTTTCTGTTCCTGTAGAAATACGGTGATTTAATTATAGAAAACAAAGACTTTTAGTATTTCTCTACCATCATTCCATAGCAACTAATTAACTAGTGCATCTTAGAAGTGTATTGTCAGGGTATTTGATGTTAAAGTTTTCTCTGTGAGATACTAGAGTCATATAATCATTAAATGGATCTTCCAACATTTTCTAAAATGGCCATAGACTTATTTCTGTATTGTGTACGGAAATGCACTGTTCTCAGTACTGATGCTTATAAAATTAAAATATCTGTCAGCTCTGGAAAATGTTGAAGATATTCTATATTCTACAGCATCAACTATTCAGCCAAAATTAGATTATTATTTCTTTTGAGACAAAAAAATTAACCTCTCTACATAGCCCTGAGTGTCCTGGAATTCACTATGTGAACTGTCCTAGACTCACAGAGATCCTCGTGCCTCTGCCTCCTGAGTGCTGGAATTAAAGTCATGCCCAACCACACTCAGAAAGATTATTATTATTATTATTATTATTATTATTATTAATTTTTATTGAGCTCTACATTTTCTCTGCTCCCCTCCCTGCCTCTCCCCTTCCCTTCAACTCTCTCCCAAGGCCCCTGTGCTCCCAATTTACTCAGGAGATCTCATCTTTTTCTACTTCCCATGTAGATTAGATACATGTATGTCTCTCTTAGAGCCCTCATTGTTGTCTAGGATTGTGATTTGTAGTCTGGTTCTCTTTGCTTTATGTTTAAAAACCACCTATGAGTGAGTACATATGATAATTGTCTTTCTGGGTCTGGGTTACCTCACTCAAAATGATGTTTTCTAGCTCCGTCCATTTGCCTGCAAATTTCAAGATGTCATTATTTTTTTCTGCTGTGTAGTGCTCCATTGTGGAAATGTACTACATTTTCTTTATCTGTTCTTCGGTGGAGGGCCATTTAGGTTGTTTCCAGGTTCTGGCTATGACAAACAAAGCTGCTATGAACATAGTTGAGCACATGTCCTTGTGGCATGGTTGTGCATCCTTTAAAAATATACCCAAAAGTGGTATTGCTGGGTGTTGAAAAAGGTTGTTTTCTGATTTTCTGAGAAATCGCCACACTGATATTCAAAAGGGCTGTACCAGCTTGCACTCCCACCAGCAATGCAGGAGTGTTCCCTTTACCCCACATCCTCTGCAGCATAAATTGTCATCAGTGATTTTGATCTTGGCTATCCTTACAGGTGTAAGATGGAATCTCAGAGTTGTTTTGATTTGCATTTCTCTGATGACTAAGGATGTTGAGCATTTCCTTAAGTGTCTTTTAATCATTTTAGATTCCTCTGTTTGTTGAGAGTTCTCTGTTTAGGTCTGTACTCCATTTTTTATTAGATTATTTGTTTGATGACTAATTTCTTGAGTTATTTGTATATTTTGGAGATCAGTCCTCTGTCAGATGTGAGGTTGGTGAAAATCTTTTCCCATTCTGTAGTCAGCCTATGGAATGTCTTGTTGACCATGTTCTTTTCTTTACAGACACTTCTCAGTTTCAGGAGGTTCCATTTATTAATTGGTGCTCTCAGAGTCTGTTGTTGGAGGCTGCTCCTTTGTTCCCAGCCACTCAGACCCGAAATAATCACACAGAAACTATATTATTTGTAATATTGTTTAGACAATAGCTTGAGCATATTTTCTAGCTAACTCTTATATCCTAAACTAACCCATCTCCATTAATCTGTGCATCACCATGAGGTCGTGGTTTACCAGCAAAATTTTGGTGGGCTCCTGCAGAGGCTGTGGCAGCTACATGGCTTCTCTCTGACTCTGCCTACTCTCTCCTCCTCTATTTGCTTGAAATTCCCACCTTGCCCCCATTCTGCTAAGCCACTGTCCAAAACAGCTTTATTCATTAACCAGTAAAAGCAACACATATACAAAGGACTTTGCACACCAAGAGTCTGTGCTACTGGTGCTGTATTTAGGAAGTGGTCTTCTGTGGCACTTTCTCTTCAATAAGGTTCAGTGTCTGTTTTTATACCCAATACAAAGTTGTTTTCATTACCGTAGCTCCATAATAGAGCTTGATGTCAGTGATGGTGATTCCTCCAGATGTTCCTTTATTCTACAGGGTTGTTTCAGCTATCCAGGGTTTTTTTTTTTTATTTCTATATGAAATTTAGTATTGTTCTTTTGAGGTCTGGGAAGAATTGTGCTGGGATTTTGATGTGTATTGCATTGAATCTATAGATTGCTATTGGTATGATTGCCATTTTTACTGTTAATCCTGCCTTTCCATGAACATGGGAGATCTTTCTATGTCCTCTTCAGTTTCATTCTTTAGATTTAAAGTTCTCGTCATACAGATCTTTCACTTGGTTAGAGTTACCCCAAGATATTTTATGCTATTTGTGGCTATTGGGAAGGGTGATGTTTCTCCGATTTCTATCAGCCTATTTATCATCTGTATATAGGAAGGCTTTTTCTGAGTTAATCTTGTATACTGCCACATTACTGAAGGTGTTTATCAGCTGTAGGAGTTCCCTGGTAGAATTTTTGGGGTCATTTATGTATACTATCATATCATCAGCAAATAGTGAAAGTTTGACCTCTTCCTTTCCAATTTGTGTCCCTCTGATCTCCTTTTATTGCCTTATTGCTGTAGCTAGGACTTTGAGTACTATGTTTAATAGATATGGAGAGAGTTGACAGCCTTGTCTTGTTCCTGGTTTTAGTGGAATTGCTTCAAGCTTCTCTCCATTTAATTTGATGTTGGCTTTGGGCTTGATGTATATTGCCTTTATTATGTTTAGAAATGTTTCTTGTATCCCTGCTCTCTATAAGACCTTTATGAAGGGGTATTAGATTTTGTCAGAGGCTTTTTAGCATCTAATGAGATGATCATATTTTTTTCAGTTTGTTTATATGGTGGATTACATTGACTGATTTTTGTATGTTGAATCACACCTACATCTCTGAATGAAGCCTACTTGGTCATGGTGGATGATGTTTCTGATGTGCTCTTGGATTTGGTTTGCCAGTATTTCATTGAGTTTTTTTGCATCAATGTTCAAGAGGGAGGTTGGTCTGTAATTCTCTTTCTTTGTTGCGTCTTTGTGTGGTTTTGGTATCAAGGTAACTGTAGCCTCTTAAAAAGAGTTTGGCAGTGTTCCTTCAGCTTCTATTGCATGGTACAATTTAAGAAGTATTGGTATTAGCTCTTTGAAATTCTGGTAGAATTCTGTGCTGAAACCATCTGGCCCTGGGCTTTTTTTGGTTGGGAGGCTTTTGATAACTCTTTCTATTTCCTTATGGGTTACAGGTATAATTAATTTGTTTATCTAATCTTGATTTAATTTTGGTATGTGATACTTATCCAGAAAATTGTCCATTTTCTTTAAATTTTCCAATTTTGTGGAGTATGGGTTTTTGAAGTATGACCTGATGATACTCTAGATTTCCTCAGAGTCTGTTTTTATATCCCCCTTTTTATTTCTGATTTTTGTCAATTTGGATATTCTTTCTCTGTCATTTGGTTAGTTTGGATAAAGGTTTATCAATCTTATTTTCTTGAAGAACTAACTTTTTGTCTTATTGATTCTTTGTATTGTTTTCTTTGTTTCTATTTTACTGATTTCAGCCCTTAATTTGATTATTTCCTGCCATCTACTCCTTCTGGGTGAGTTTTTTCTTTTTGTTCGAGAGTGTTCAGGCGTTCTGTTAATTTGCTAGTGTGAGATTTTTCCAGCTTCTTTATATAGGTATTTAATGCCATGTGCTTTCCTCTTAACATTGCTTTCATTGTCTCCCATAAATTTGTCTATGTTGCATGGTTATTTTCATTGAATTTTAGAAAGTCTTTAATTTCCTTCTTTATTTCTTCCTTGACCCAGTGGTGATTCAGTTGAGTATTGTTCAATTTCCATGTGTTTGTGGGCTTTCTGGAATTAGTATTGCTGTTCAGCTCTAACTGTAAGCCATGGTGATCTGATAAGATACATGAAGTTATTCCAATCTTTTTTTTTATCTGTTGAGGTTTGCTTTGCTACTGAGTATGTGGTCAATTTTTGAGAAGGTTCCATGAGGTGCTGAGAAGAAGTTATATTCTTTTGTGTTTGGATAGAATGTTCTACAAAATGTCTGCTAAGACCATTTGAGTCATAACATCTGTTAGTTCCCTTATTTCTCTGTTAATTTTTTGTCTGACAGACCTGTCCAGTGGTGAGAGTGGAGTGTTGAAATCTCACACTATTAATGTGTGGTGTTTAATGTATGATTTAAACTTTAGTAGTGTTTCTTTTACAAATGTGGGTGCCCTTGTATTTGGGGCATAGATATTTAGTATTGAGATTTCCTCTTGATGGATTTTTCCTGTGACTTATATGAAATGTCCTTCTTTATCTTTTTTTTTATTGGTTTTAGTTTGAAGTCTATCTTGTTATATATTTTTATTAGGATAACTACACCAACTTGTTTCGTAGGTCTATTAGACTGGAAAACCTTTTCCCAACCCTTTACTCTAAGGTGATGTCTGTCTTTGAGGTTGAGGTGTGTTTCTTGTATGCAGAAGAAGGATGGATTCTGTTTTCATATCCAATCTGTTAGCCTGTGTCTTTTTATAGGTGAGTTGAGACCATTTATATTAAGGAATATTAATGACCAGTGTTTGCTATTCCTGTTATTTTAGCTTTCATTGTTGGTGATGTTATTATGTGTGTTTTTTTCCCTTCTTTGAGATTTGCTGCTGTGAGATCATCTATGGCCTGCGTTTTGGGATTTAGTTTAGTTTAGTTAGTTTAGCTAACTTCCTTGTACTGGAGTTTTCCTTTTCTAGTACTTTGTATAGGCCTGGGTTTGTGGCTAGGTATTGGTTAAATCTAGTTCTGTTGTGGAATATCTTGTTTTGTCCTTCTATGGTGATTGAAAGTTTTGCTGGGTATAGTACTCTGGGTTGGCATCTGTGATCTCTTAATGTCTGCATAATGCTTGACCATGACCTTCTGGCTTTCATTGTTTCAACTGAGAAATTAGATGTAATTCTGATAGGTCTGCCTTCATATGTTACTTGACCTTTTTCCTTTGCAGCTCTTAATATTATTTTTTTGTTCTGTATGTTAAGTGTTTTGATTATTATGTGGTGAGGGGACTTTTCCTTTGGTTGAGTCTATTTGGTGTTCTGTAAACTTCTTGTACTTTCATAGGCATGTCTTCTTTATGTTGGGAAAGTTTTCTTCTATGATTTTGTTGAACATATTTTCTGTACCTTTGAGTTGAACTCCTTTTATCCTTGTTATTCTTAGGTTTGGTCTCTTCATGTCCCAGATTTCTTGAATATTTTGTGTTAAGAATTTGTCTGATTTAACATTTTCTTTGACCGATGAATCTATTCCCTTTATTATGTCTTCAATGCCTGAGATTCTCTCTTCCATCTCTTGTATTCTGTTGTTTGTGCTTGTATTTGTGGTTCCTGAACATTAACCCATATTTTCCATTTCCAGAATTCCCTGGGTTTGTGTTTTCTTTATTTCCTCTATTTCAATTTTTAAGTCTTGAATTATTTCCTTCACCTGTTTTTTTACTTGATTTTCTTTAAGGAATCTGTTGATTTCTTCCAATCTCTTGTTTGTCTGTCTATCCATCTCTTCCTCCAAATGGTATAGGTAGAGCCTCTGCTTCAGATGTTTTCTCATCCTCCAATTGGTTTAGCTGGGGGCTGTGGCCCCATTGATTGCTCCTTCAGATATAGGCAGAGCAGAGTCTCCAGTGATCACTCTTCCAGGTGCAAGTGGATCTGAGACTCAGATGGTCACTCCTTCAGGTCACATGCCTGTTTTCTATACCTATATACTTGGGGCTATGTGAAAGTTTCTCAAGCACAAAGAGGTCACAAGTAGGCAAGGTTTGAGAAATTCTACAGTAGAAATGCTGGGTGTGAGTTTTAAGGTCTCCTTGCGGCCGCCTAGCCAGCTGTTCACTCTGGTAAGCCACCTGGCTTCTTTGGGTAGCCGTTACATTCTTCAGTTAAGGTGTGTGTGTATGTGTGTGTGTGTGTGGGGGGTAATTCTAGCTACTGATGACATAGAGATAGCACCTGAGGGCTAAAGTGAAATTAGGTGAGCTGCAACACATTTGGAAAATAAAAGTGTGGGGGGATATGAATTTCTCACCCAAAGTGGAAGTCTAACCGCTTAGAAAAACACCTATAAAGGCAGCTGCTGGTTTTAAAACCACTCCCCTGATTTTCACACATGATCTCATTAAGTGAAATTGTGATAGGGAAGACTTGGAGGAAACTGAGGACAAGTGAACCGCAGGTAGAGCTCTGGGCCTCAGCTTTACAATGCTCACTTCTTAGAGCGCAGGCGACTGGCAAGAGATCAGCACGGAGGTCACAGTTACTGACGGGCCTCATGTTTCTTCTCACTACGAGAACTAGAGACCCAGAGAAGGAAGCAGAAGATGTGCTCTCTCCGCTTTTATTCCAAATTAGAGTAAGAGCTGTTATTGTTGGCTACAAACGTAAAATGCGCTGAGGTTTTGTTGTCAAAATATGACTCAAGGAAGAATTTAGCTTAGAAAGTCCATCTTTTGGTGATGATAAGCAATACAGTTTTTTAAATTATGTACTTTATAATTTATCCTTTAATAACATGGTGCCCCCAAAAAGAGAGTGTAGGCAACCTGAAATATTTGGTCTTAGCTTCCTGCTACAAATTCCATCTTTCTTTGAATACAGAATAAAGAGCAGGCAATTTGTCACACTGAGGACCACAAGGAATTGAAGAAGCTGAGACACAAAGGGCTGTGTTCTACAATGTTCTGAGCACTCTAAGGGGTTTTCCTGGATCTTTAAAATGTTCTGATTTTTAGAGGTAAATCATTAATATACACAAATGTATATATGTCTTGCATATATATACATATATGACTTGGTTTAATAATTGGCTAATAACTATTGACGTAACACTGACTTCATTTAATTATTTACTGGGTTGAATAAATCCTAGCATCTGTTCTTTGTTGATATGAGTCTTGTTGCATCATCAGGATGTGATCTCAATAGCTTCTAGTCCATCCTTCTGTAAACAGGTAGCTCATAGACCTTAGGAGGGGGGAGATGGGGCAAAGGCTCGTCTCCATCAAGCATGGCTTCTCTTGCTAGGCAGGCAGTAGATGGCAGAGTTGAGCTTGCCTTTGGTGGCTGCCCTTCTTGTCTGTTTAATTGGTGGAGATAAACCACGGCTTCAAACAGCTCTGTTTTCGTAAGTTGGAAATGTCCTTTGGGTCTGATTTCTCCGACTCACATCTCTTTCAATGTATAGTACACAGGGCTTTCATTTTTACAAAAGCTAGAGTAGCTGGGCGGTGGTGGCGCACGCCTTTAATCCCAGCACTCGGGAGGCAGAGGCAGGCGGATCTCTGTGAGTTCGAGACCAGCCTGGTCTACAAGAGCTAGTTCCAGGACAGGCTCCAAAGCTACAGAGAAACCCTGTTTCGAAAAAAAACCAAAAAAAAAAAAAAAAAAAAAAGCTAGAGTACTCATTCTCAAAAGGATACCAGCCCCATTTTTATAAGTTTTCTGGTCTAGTCCCTCTTCTCTATTTTCGTGAAAGTTTCTAGGATCCTCTTTCCTCCTGTGGGCACAAATCTGAAAACCAGTGCTGGACTCAAATTTTCAGATAACTCGACTTGTCTTCAGGCTATTATAAAAAAGATCTGCCATTTATGGAGAGATTTAAAGAATGGGCCATGGAAGGAAGCATGATCCTCGTTGGATGTAAATATTGTTTTTAAAAATTTTATCTTTATTTTATTTTGTACATATAGATGTTTTGTCTGCATGTATGTCTGCACACCATTTGCATGCCTGGCACCCAAGGAAGCCAGAAGAGGTTGTCGTATCCCTTGGGACTGGAGTTAAAGATGGTTGTGAGCCACCATGTGGGTGCTGAGAATCAAACCTGGGTCCCCTGCGAGAACACCAGTGCTCTTAACTCTTGAGCCATTTCTCTGGCCCCTAAATATGGATATATATATATGTATATATATGTATATATACATATATATATACATACATACATATATATATATATATATATATATATATATATATATATATATGAACAAACACTTAAAGCCAAGGAGGGGCCTGTGGGATAGAATTCAGCCATGGGCTGGGGAATAATGGAAAATGTGTGGAAGTAGGAATCTGTAAGAAGGACGTTTTGTTCAAGGGTGAGAGCACTATGGAAGAAGCCAGAAGCCAGCTGACTTTGCTCTGCTCGTGAAGGTTGGGAAGCACACATGACAACTTAGAAAATCTTTGCAGTTGCAGTGACTTAAGGAAAGGGAGTGGGAGCTGTGTTGTCTGACCCCAAAGGCAAAAGAGCGAGCTAAGAGGCCACCCCCACCATGGCTTCTTGAGATGACAATGTGCCTGTGTGTTTAAAATTCTCATCCTAACTAGAACGCTGTTTTTGCAATTAGTGGGGTTAAGAGATGACTCTAAAATTGATTGATTAGAAACAGTCAGCAAAAGCTTGACCCTGAATCAAAATAAAATAGTTAACTGGTTTACTCACATAATAATATTCCTTGTGTTTCTTCACACGAATGGAGCAGTCTTTGCAATTCATCTGCTCAGGGAAACAGTTTATGAAAATTCCCACATAGTGGGGGCCTGGTGTTGTGTCCCTGTAAGCCCAGCTTACTCAGGAGGCTAAGCAGGAGGGTCACAAGTTCAAGGACAGCCTGGGTCACAGAGCAAGTTCAAGGTCAGCTTGAATAACTCCCCAAGACCCTCTCTCAAAATGAAGAGTTTCAAAGGGGCTAAGGATAGAGTCCAGGGACCCAGCACTTGGCTAGTGTGTGCACAGGGCCTTAGGAGCAAGTCCCTACAGCCAAAGAGCAAAGTGTGGAAGGAAAGAACAGGGGAAGAAAAAGAAAGCCCGTGAGGTGTTTGGAGGGGAAGAGGCAGAAGGCCCTGGCGTGAACCACTAAGTGCTAGAGAAGCACTTAGACACACAAAATTTCTCCAGTAAAATCCCAAATTAACAGTCAAAGTAGTCTTCTCCCCATCTTCCTTCTCTCCCTTCCTTTTGTGTGGAAGGAAGCCAGAAGCCAGCTTTGAGGAGTCTTCTAACACGGGGGCCCAGGGATGGAACTCAGGTCTTCAGGTTCCTGCCGTGGCCAGGTTCAGACCTCCCTGTTTGAGCACAGATCACTCCCGCATTCCAGCCCTCTCTCTTGGAGGAAGAAATCCAGACAGGCCTTGCAGACTTTGCCCTTATCCAGCACATTCTACCAGCCCCCTTTCTCTAGCTGCATTCCTACTTAGGCTGTCCGTTTTCCATGGAATCCAAGCTTTACAAATGGATTATTTGGGTCTATGGATCTTTACTTCAGAGAGCTCCTTTGTTGCCTTCTGTCTAGGTCTTGTGTGAGGCAGGAGGTCTCTAAAGAAGGAAATGTTCAAGGACACGATTTTAAAAGCCTTGTCTTATAGCAGTTTATCCTGTTAATTGCTTAGCCAGCCACTGGCAAGGGAATGGCGGTCATTTTCCTCAACCTAAATTTAGCAGACACCTGATAACTCTGGCCTTGCTGATAGAGACTAAAGTAAACAGAGCGGCTCAGGGCAACACTGTACTCCTCACCCTGGGAATCTGTGTGGGAATGGGGACACAAAGAATGCACGTTGCTTGCAAAGGAATTTGTCTCTGACTGAGAAGTTAGTCTATGCTCTGTCACATTTAACCTTATGGAAAAAAGCCTTAAGCATAATTTGAAAACTCTATACATGATAAAAGGAATCTAAGCTAAGTTACACCCTGCCATATTTTTGTTGTTATTTTTTTTTTAACTATAGAGAGAAGAGTCTCTATGAAACATTTTCTTGAAGCTCCAAATTGAAGAGTTCAGACCCAGGGATCATTAACCTGTACAAAGCAGTGCAATCGCCTGGAGAGTTGTTAGAAGACGCTGGTGTTGGGGCTCCCTACCCCCACCCCAACTCTTTAATCAGTCCTGTACAGACATGGGTAGTAAAGTTCTAAAAACTCCACAGGGAATTCCAACTTGGGAAGTGCTGGTGCCTGGACCAGAGGATTCAAGTTAAGCAAAGGCACAGAACTCTGTCTGGAAGAAGTCTGTTCATTGGACAGCATCTGTATTTGTACTGCCCACGGTGTGGAGTGTCTCAGTTCTTTAGACAGAGAAGAGCCAGAACTTTGTAATGCTTTTGATTGGTGTGTTTCTTGTTGAGACGTCTCCCTCTGTAGCTGGATTAGCCATTAATTCATGGTAATCCTCCTGCTTCAGCCCCCCAAGTGCTGGGATGACAGGCGTGGATTTTCAAATTGACTAATACACAGGGCAGCTGCCTCCCAATATTATCCCTGTTCCACCATCCTCAGATTTGCAGCTCCCCTGTTGGAAGCCTTCTTTTGCTTTTCCTGCTGTAAAGACTTTTCTCTAGTTTATCCTCTGTAAACAGTGTCTAAACAGCATCCCTGATTTGGCAGCAAATATAAAGAATTAAGTCTTTTTAGTCTCGAGGTCTCCTTTGTCTTGAAAAAGAATACACACACACACACACCACATCACACACCACACACACTTCACACACATAACACACAGACACACATACACTGCACACACACCACACCACACACACACATCATACACATAACACACAGACACACTCACACAGACACACTCACACATACACACACACCACATCACATACACTTTACACACATAACACACAGACACACCCACACACATACACCACACATCCCATACCACACTTCATACACATAACACACAGATACACTCACACACCACACACACACACACCACATCACACACCACACACACTTCACACACATAACACACAGACATACATACACCATACACACACCACACCACACACACACTTCATGCACATAACACACAAACACACTCACACAGACACACACATACACACACACCACATCACACACACTTCACACACATAACACACAGACACACACACACACACTCTCTCTCACACACACACACACACACACACCACATCCCCTATCTCCACACACATTACATACACCATACTACACATACATATAAACTCCCACAACACACACACACATCACATGCATAACACACACACACACACCACACCACACACATACACATCACCCACACACTCCTCACACACTCACACACACCTACTTAGTCTACTCTTTTGGAAACTTAGTCTTTCAGATAACTTGGTGTCTTAGGGTTTCTAAGGCTGTGCTAAAAATCACGATCAAGCCGGGCGGCAGTGGCGCAGCCTTTAATCCCAGCACTTGGGAGGCAGAGGCAGGCGGATCTCTATGAGTTCGAGACCAGCCTGGTCTACAAGAGCTAGTTCCAGGACAGGCTCCAAAGCCACAGAGAAACCCTGTCTCGAAAAACCAAAAAAAATAAAAAAAAAATAAAAAAAAATAAAAATCACGATCAAACAACTTGGGAGGCAAGGGCTTATTTCATCTTGTAGCTTGTCGTCTATGGTCATGGAGGAATGCACTTACTAGCTTGCTCCCCATAACTTACTCAAGCATCCAGGACCACCTGTCCAGTAGTGGCACTGCCCTCAGGGAGCTGGGCCTGCCCACATCAATCATTAACTAAGAAAACTTCCCACGGAGTTGCCTGTAGGCAATTTAATGGAGGCATTCTCTCAACTAAAGTTCCTTTTTCAAATAACTCTACTTTGTATCAAGTTGACTGTTACAAGGAGAGAGGGCCTGCTTTTGGTCCCAGCTGCCCTGCTAGCTTATATCCGAAATAATCACACAGAAATTATATTAATTAAATTACTGCCTGGTCCATTAGCTCTAGCCTCTTATTGGCTAACTCTCACATCTTGATTAACCCATTTCTATTAAATCTGTGTATTACCACGTGATTGCGGCTTACCTGCAAGAGTCTAACCTATGTCCATCTCAGGCAGGAGATTCATGGTGTCTGCCACACTGCCCTTCTTCCCAGCATTCAGTTGGGTCTACTCCACCTATCTAAGTTCTGCCCTATCAAAAGGTCAAGGCAGTCTCTTTTTTAAAATCAATGAAAGCAACACATAGACAGAAGGACCTCCTACATCTGTTGACAAAAACCTAACTAGCACATCCAGGGTTATAGAGCCTTTTCCAGAAAGCTACAGTGACCACAGTTTTGTTTAACGGATAGGGAATTGATGTTTCATAAAGAATTAACTGGAGGATCATAAAGAATTAATGACAAGAAAAATTCAAATGAGGATCACCATTAAGAAATGAGTTCTTTCCACTTAACTTAAGCCTTTGAAGATTCTTCATTGCTTGCCTTGGACCAGAGTCTTTCTTGGGGAGTAATAATTTGGTGAATATGCCAGGGATAGTTATGAAAGAGTTTGAAATGAGGAGGAATTGGGGGTGTCCTTTCAGTCAAATACAGTGTCTTTCCCCGTGTACCCTTGGACTTACTTAACTCAATGGGGGTCCATGCCTTTGGCTATTGCATAGCTGCAAATCGAAGACATGATAATAATACAAATGATTTTGTTCAGTGAGCACACACAGATAATTTCCACCCACACTGTAAAAAGTGTCTCCTTCTGTTTGTTCAATAGATTCATTTCAGTATCCTTTTGTGTCAGGGGTCCCCCAAACCACTGGGTATCTCATTGGAAGTATCAACAACCTTCTCCCAAAGGGCTTGCATAAGCAGCCTTCCTTCTGGAATGCTGAAGCCTGGCACACACCTGAATTTTGACAAACTGGGTGGTTTACTTGAGCGTTGGCAATCAGAGTGTTCGGTCAGAAGTCGGGTACAGTGGCACACAGTGCTTCCTTACTATTGCTGCTTGTTATCCATGCCCTGGAGATCACACTCATGCTGTGTGGTCCAGTACATCAGACAGACAAATATAGCTTTAGCAGAGCTCGCCTCTTGAGTGTCACACTTGCAGCATGCAGTGGTGGAATAACCCAAAGGTGACTACAGAGTTAACTCTTTATTACACATATCTGTTGCATTTCCCACCAACCGGCTATCACTATTGTTAATTTTGTCTTCCTGGTTTTCTTGTCAATGGGCTAAATAAAATTTTTGACACATTTCTGTTTCATGAGTCATGAGTTTATCTTTTTAAAGAAAAGTTAAATTTAACAAACATAGGAACAAAGAAATCATGAGTGTTTTTGATTTTTTTTTGTATACCACTCTTTTCCCCTCCCCCCCCAGCTCTCCTTAAATGTGTGTCAAGGAGAGCAAATGGAAACACTGGTGCTTGGTGCATGCGCTTCTTATTTCACATTTCTTGTCTTTTTCTTTGACCATTGTGCAATGTTGCCTGCGTTAATTAGACGCTTGGTATGTCTACAAGGATCTTTAATACACACGAGACATTCATAGTGACTGCCTTGTCCACATTTCCCTTCATTCTATGGGGCAAGTAAGTGTCCCATGCCATTATGAAGACAATGAGAGAAGTTCGGGGTTAAAAAGGTTATTGTCTGAATTTATAATTGGGAAGTGGTCAGACTTCTGCATTAAGACCAAGCCCATGTACATAAGAGCCTGCTGGATCACAAACATAAAGTCCAAAGTTTCCCTCCTCTTCTGACCCCTCTTTCTATCTATTAAGTAGTCTTTCATCTTCCAGTTTCTTGTATAAACCTAGGAGCGTTCCCTGATGAACACTGTCTTCTCTCTCACTTTCCACAGCCACTCTTCCTCTAAGCCCCTTGGGTTCCATGTTAGTTAGCTTTCTGTTTCTGCAACAAATACCAGAGACAATCAACTTATAAAGAAAGTGAGTACCGTCTGGCTCATGTATTTGGAGGATTCAGGTCTAAGGGTGTTTGGTTCCTGTGCTTTGAGAGGCAGCCATCATGTTGGAAAGCAATAAGATGCTAACCTGAAGGATGGGGTATTAGAGAAAAGAGGAGGGGCTGTGTTCCCACACCCCCCCTTTAAAACACATTCCCAGTGATCTGACTTCTTCCCACCAGGTTTTATCTTTTAACCTCCCTGAGGCCTCACTCAGTTGGGGCCAAATGCTTCCCATGTGAGCCTCAGCTGGATATACGGACGCAGACTCCAGCAGGCCCCATCTCACTCTGCCTCCACACCACGTCCTTCTTCCCGTCCTCCTGTGTTCACTGCTGCTCAGGGCACCAGGTCCTTCTGAAGAGTTTCTTACCCTTTTCTCTTCATTCTATTTCCATATTGTAGCCAGAGTGACCATTCATTAAGAAGCCATCTCAGCACTGTACTTGAAATCCTGACAAGCCATAGTAACTCCTTCCCTACAGTGCCCAGATCGGTGTGGTCTGAGCCCACGTCCTTCCTTCGCCTACTCTGCTTTTGTCCACCGTATTCCAACCCTTTGGGCCGCTCTGTCCTTCAGATAGTCACACATGCCCCGCTTCAAATTCTTTGCCATTGTCATGTTCTTTTCTTTGCTTGACCAATGCTCTGCCTTGCCCTTTGACCCCCAGCTGCCTGGCTAACTCGGGCACCACGTTTATTTTAATGCCACTTCCTCAGAGAGACTTTCTTTAAGTCCTCTGGCTCAGCATTAGTCTTTGCCTGTCATTTTCTAATTACACCTTGCTCTTTGCCTTGTGGTACTTACTGTAATTATAATTAGACATGAAGTTTTTCATCTCCCACAAGTTCTATGACAGCAATGATTATGTCTCTTTTACCTGATGTTATTGCTCGGCAATGCTAGCCAGGAAAGGCCTGGTGTTTGGCAGGAGCTCAGGGCAAGTGTTTCGGAGAGAATAAAAGTGAAGCACATCCCAGACCTTCTGCATCTAAGCTCAAGAAGTATTTTCTGATGTCACATTGCATCTTGGGAGCCCTTTTCAGTTTTCCTATGTATTGTATACTTTCCAGGTTCTGCATTTATTTATCTTTTTATTACTCAGCTAAAGCAGAACCAACGGTCAACATCTTCAAATGTTGCATTCAATATTTGACTGTGAATGCGTTTTCAAGGGGGTGAAAAGAGTGTGGGGCTCTTATTCTGAATAGGTCTCTTTTTAAAATGTATTTCCAGACTCTTTTGTGTGTAGGGAAAATATGATGCTTTCTTGTTGCTGTTTTGTGTTTCAAGAGAATGTTTCTTCTGTATAACAGTCCTGGTTGTTCTGAAACTCACTCTGTAGGCCAGTTTGGCCTTGAACGCACAGAGATCCACCTGCCTCCGCCTCTTGAGGTCTGGGACTAAAGGCAGGCACTACTACAACCTGGCTAATATAACACATTTTTAGAGGGCATTTGGAATATGTTCATGCTGCCTTCTTAGCTTTTCTCCCATTTCACTTTAGCACACAGGGCGCGATTCCTTCCCTATGAGATTTGCAGGGCAGTGTCCCCCACAATAACCCTTTTAAAGCCCTTCTCCGTGCCACATCGTAAAGAAACTGCTCTTATCACATCCCCGAATGGCTTCTAGATTATAGAAATAAATCTCCTTAAATCTCAGTGGATGAGATGGCTTATGTGCAAGCGAAAAGAAAATTACTGCCCTTTCCTGATAAGTGCCAAGGAACACGAGCCTTTTGTTAGCATAAAGACTGGGGAAACAAGATAACCACAGCCAGCCGGGTGGCAGGAAACCTGTTCTGTGGAATTTGGTGGTTTTCAATGTTCTCTTTATGTAACTATCTTTTAAAAGTACCCTCGCAATGCGTGAGTGAATTGCCGCTGCCTTGGATGCTAATGGCTTCTCATATCCACGTGGCAGTCATGAAGAGTTCGGATCACACGTGTTCTTAACCTTTGAGGGCATTGTACCGAACAGCTCTGCAGAACGCGATTAAGTCGGTCCAAAGAACATTTTTCTTCTTTTCCTTAGCAGTCTTCAGTGAGCAAGTGAGCAAGCGGCTGATGCTGGAGAGTTTTACAATCCTGGGGGCTAGTGTGCTGTGGATCCAGGGCTAGCGTGCTGTGGAGCCAGGGCTAGCGTGCTGTGGAGCCAGGGCTCCTCCACTGCCCTCAGCCTTCAAGGCATCACGCTGCCCGTCTGACTGGAACTCCAGAGGGCGTTCATACATGGATGAATGAGAAGCTGACACATTCCTCCCATACGTTTGTCATAATGGTGGCAAAAACGTTTAGAGCTGAAATGGAATTTAGATTGACAATAAAAGATGTGTCGTTGTCCCCAAGTAGATAATCTAATTAACCCCTTGCATTTAGGTGAAGCTGACGTCTTATGGAATAGAGGTGCCGACTGTTTGGACCCAGCAGAGTACTTAGATATGTGGAACAAAAATCAAAGTTGGGGAGCAGAGAGCCCTGAATTTGATAGAGAGTCTTATGAGCCACAAGCCTGAATCCTGGTCCCCAGGCTGCATGCCTGGGGTGCTTGTTGGTGGCTCTGCTTTCCTGGGAGAGTGGGCCCTTCAGCCCAGGTGTTTTTTCCTCCAGCATCTCTCTTCTTGCCAGCATGCCCCAGTTTAAAGTTGCTGATTTGGAGACAGGCTGGAAGGTCCGCGGCCCTGAGTATATAACTTTAGATAGAAGGGCTTTCTGTAAATGCATGAAGGAGGTTTGAACAATTAGCAGCTGGAAATGTCCACTGCATCAAGTTTCTTGCCTTGAAGCGTGCTAGAGAGTACTAAGATCTACTCTGCAGTTTTATGTAGTTGAACAGAAACCTCTGAGCGTCCAGAGTCCTGTGTGTTGTGCTTGTCGGGGCTGTGGCCCCTGTGTCAGTAGCTCCAGGTGACTCTCCTAGGAAGATTTCACTTCTGTTTCTACTGCCGTTTCTATTTAACTATTTACCATCTTCTATTCTGGGCTAAGTTCAAGGTGGGATTTAGTTGAAATGATAAAAATATTAATTTCTATAATAAATAGGAGGCAGAAAGGAAACTTTGGGAAGGGGTTTGTTTTCAGTCCTCTTTCTTCTGCTTCCTATTAATAAGTAGTGTTTACCGGATGCTTCCTGACAGTTTTGAGCCCTTTATGATTCTCAAACCAACCTTCATGGAAAGCTGCTGAGATGAGATTAGTCTGTGCCTTCTCCCAAGTTACTCCGTACTGTGCAAAACACGATTTTCCTGGCTGCATTTTGTCTCATAGACTTCTATTTTACAAGCAGCTGTCAAATCCATTTTGGGGACAGAGGATTATCCTGTGCCTGGACAACATGTGATCAGCAGCATACAACAGGCACCATTTACTTGCTATAGATGGGCAAATGATTTATTCCTGGAAGTAGGAAAGGTGCCCCTTAGAAACATATCATTGGGAGTTAATTGAAAACATAGGGCCATACGGGCACAATCAAATTTTTATTAGGAAAACCAGGCCCGAGAATGTATTGGACACACCAGGTCAGGAAAAAAGAGAAATTTCTTTATTCCAGCTTCATAAAGAGCTAGACACCTAACACTGTGAAGGTGGCAGCTTCTACTGTCCTACTGTTGTCTAGACACACAGTACCTGCTCCCTGACCACCTGGTGTGTGCGTCAGGGAACCGAGGGTAGAGAACTGACTGTTCAGTCTAACTACTGATATGCCCTCCTCGAATGACCTACAGCCTGAATCTATCTTCCAGCAGCAACCACAGCAGCCCCAGCAGACAGTCACAGCAGACAGACACAGCAGCCCCAGCAGACAGTCACAGCAGACAGACACAGCAACCCCAGCAGCCCTAGCAGCCCCAGCAGCTTCTGCAGCTTCTGCAGCTCTGGTTTCATTACTTCATCCTACAGACTCAATGGCATTCCTATTAGTTTCTAAGCTCTTGTCTTTTAGGACTATTTGCCTCTTGAAACCTTTGTACCCATTCTGTATATGAATATATACACACATACATACATACATGTTTGTGTACTACGTAAGGTACCATATAAGGGTAAATATATATATGGAAAGCAGGAGTATCCAGCCACTGAAACTGCAGTGTCTTGTGAATTCATTCTTTCCCAACAAACTCTGACACTGTGGAAAGGCGAGTGTGTTCCTGTTTCTGACACAGCATGCTCCTGACGCTTGCTGCTAGTTTCACTCCATGAACATGTTGTGACTTCTTCTAAAATTGCACATATTTTCTGGGATTTAATAGGCTGGCATAATCGCAAAACAATGTGTTTCTGTCATGATATGACGCTTCCAGCCTAGTTTAAGATTACTTATTCAGAATAGAGCCTGTGCTATGTAGCCTCTTCTCTGTCCTTGGGATTTATGCTGCCCCCGGCTTCCTCCACCCCCTGCTTCTGTACCCTCGTCACTTGCTTCTTCCCTTTATAATCTTTCTCTTGTTATATGCCATTGTCAATAACAAGCCAAATTTGAGGATGCTGTAGCAAAGTCACCTTGGTTGTTTTGAGCAGGCCAAGCCTGCAGGTTCTGGATGGAAAACAGAAACCCCAAACCCGTCCCAATAGCTCCCTACCTATGGAAACAAAATTGAGGATACTGGCTTCCCACAGCCTTTAAACGGCATGGATCCAGAGCTCAGTGTTTGCAGTCTCTCAGGTTCCCGGGCTGGCAGATGCCTTGCTCCAGTCTCTGCCTAATACTGTCTCCTGTGAGGTCAGCCTCATTGTGCTAAGGCCCATCCTATCCTGGCGAGGCTTCGTTTTGGCTTTCACGTCAGCAGTTACATCTATGTCCAGGTAACATCATCTTCTGAGGTTCTAAGGTAAGGACTTCACTGGTGTCTTGTGGGCGGTTCAACCTGTAACAGGCAGCAAAGTTTTCAGTTAACATTAATTTTGTTTCTGATAGTTTTTCCTAGGGATAGAGTCTGTGCTTTCATTTAAAAAGTGTGAGAGTCAGACCTAAGATACAGTGGCACTAACTGCACTAAAGAGAATAAGCTAGCCCTTGAAAAACAATTTCAGCCGTGTCTGCTTGTGCTGGGGCAAAGCAATGCAGAGGATGCAAGAGAAGGGAAATGGCATTAGCATTTCCTGGGAGCTTGTCAGAAATGCGAGACTTCAATACCTAGCCTGACCAGATGCAAACCCTGGGCAGCCAAGGGAAGGGATGGATGGGCTGGCCTCACTGGGTGCAAGACAATGGTTCTCCGACACCACGTTCCTTAGAAATATTCCTGGGCTCTTTGGGAAAACCCCAATTTCCAAGTGCACCCCACATACATTAAGTAACAACTTCAGGAATTAGAATCTCAAAACAGCATTAAAAAAACAAAGCAAGACCCATGTGATTCCAATGTATAAACAAAGCTATGGCTCAAGCCTTTAAGCACCAAGGAATCATAGGGTTTCTGCTGGACCAGAAGCCTCTTGTTCCCAGGTGGTGCTGATGCCGTTTGAGTTCTTTTGTGTCGTCCACAGTACCTACCTCCCTCCAGGCGCATGTGAACGCCAAGTAAATAATTATCCAATTACAGAACTACTAAATATTTTGGATAATATAAAGGAAGAAATAGTCTCCAGAGATGTTTAATTTGTAAATACTTCAAAGGGATTTTTGTTTTCTCCTCTCAGGCTTGAAGAAGACAAAAAAAAAAAAAAAAAAAACCCACTTCAAACAAAACTTCTTTTGTTTCCTCAGGATTCTCTGTGAGAAAATAGACTCAATAAGAGATAACAGCTTGGGTTGTTCCCTGTTCCTTGGACACAGTTTCTTCAAATTACATTACTAGGCTCCCTGGGTACAGCGTTCAAGAACAGTTCCCAGAGCATATTGAGTTCCCGCGGAGCCATTATTTCATTACTGCTGAGCAACAGCTCCATAGACACGGGATCCTTAAAGCCCTTTATTAAGGTTCACGCCGCTAATGCATTGTTTTTCTGTTCCATAGGAAATACATCCCAGATTTGTTTGAGAGATGCTATTGCGGATAAAAGCGCTAGGATTTCTCAGCTACTCATCAAAGCTTAGAGCGTTTGACTTAATTAAAAACACTTCTTCAAAAACACAGTCCATTACAGAACACTTCAGATCTGGGAGATACATTAGCTCTGAGACATTCCAGAATGACGGTGGAACTGTAGAACATGCTAAGCTCTAGCCGTACCTCATTCTTTCTTCACTCCGCCCTCACCAAATCTACTGCATTCTTGTTTTTGCTTTTCTTCTTCTTTTTCCCTTAAGGTGTTTTTTTGGGAAAACTTCTGCTGTAAGAAAGGAATGGTTTTTTCGTTTTGTTTTGTTTTTAATTTTTAAATTTTTTTTGGTTTTTCGAGACAGGGTTTCTCTGTGGCTTTAGAGCCTGTCCTGGAACTAGCTCTTGTAGACCAGGCTGGTCTCGAACTCACAGAGATCCGCCTGCCTCTGCCTCCTGAGTGCTAGGATTAAAGGCGTGCGCCACCATCGCCCGGTTGTAAGAAAGGAATGTATGAATCATACAATTTTACGACATCCAAACTAGATACCTAAACAGTCTATTCCGCCCAGCGTTCAAGTTCAGTTCAGGCTTAACACCCCATTAGAACCTTCCCCTTCTCTCCAACCATCCCTCTGCTAGCCCACAGGCATTTGTCAAATTCCCATTCTTCTCCTTGTCTCTTTAAGTGTTGCCATTTGCTGTTTTATCTATTGGAGGCCCTGAGATTTGGGCTATGGGTTACTATGATGCAGAAGGTGTTATACCCAGATCACGAGTCCTCCCAAAATCAACTAGGAGATTGAGTCCTGTATATAAGAGCCAAGAGTCTTTATTCTTACACAAGTTTGCAAATTCAGTCTTTCCTTGTGTCCAACATATTGTGGTGATCAGGGAGCCCTGAATTCAGTTAGAGTTGGGTTTTTAGAGTAGCAAAGGTGGGGCTGAGGGATTTCTAGGGTTCAGGGCCCTTGATTGGCTGACATTTGTCTAGGGGTGTCCTGGTGGAAAATGATGGGTGTGTGTTGGCAGGTGATCCTATCTATCTACAACGGTTGAAATGTTAGAAATTTCCTTTGAGTGATCTGTTCCTGGGTGATGCCTGGGTAGTCTCAGCTTGTGGTCTTTCTTGGAACCAGGCATTGCCTTAGGGAAAATTATTAAGACTCTGGCCTCTATTGACCTTGTCATGCCTGGGTCCTACAGAAGGCACCTATTCTCTGACGTCTTTTTCTCCCTTTTCAAAACTCCTCATGAGCTTTTAATGAGTACAAAGCAGTTAGGAGTAATGGTGCATTCTTTTTCCTGTTAGTGATTTTTGACTTTCTAAGTAGATCAAAGGCTTGCTGAAGATTTTGCATTGACGATATTTATAAAGGAAAAGCGTACCCGGCAGGTTAAGGAGGCTCTGGGAAAGCAGGAGGATTCTTTCCTAGCTTTGGGGTCATGAAAGGAACAGCAGACGTAGGGGCATTTAGGTTAAGTAGGATGGGGAGGTGTGGCAGGAGAAGGGTAGAAGGAGGAAAGAAGTGGGAAGTGTAAGTGCATTGTCTACACTCCGAAAGTGTTTGCAGACAGAAGCTAAGCTGGGGCTTCATTTGTACTTTGCAATCAGAAACAAGCTTGAGGGAGGTAGAAATTAAAGAAAAAGTACACGATTAAAAAATAAATACAGGAGATAATACCAGTTACATTTAAAGTGTCCGAATGGTGTTATAGACACATGTATTTACTATCTGTCTGTATTTTGATGTATTTATCTGGTTTCGTGAGCCACTTTAGATGGCAGACAGAGTGCTATGAGGCTGACGGGGTGAACAAGTGCTGGGACCGTGGCCAGCAAAAGGAGGCATTTGCTATAGGCCGGAAGCTCAGGCTCAACAAGGTCCAGTGCTGAGAAGCAGGTACGAACGGTTGGTCTTGCTTAAGTTTAGTGAAATGAGACAGATTTGTTCATTGGCACATTGTGATGGTTCAACAGAACACAAGCCAGGTCTCTTGCATGTTGCCTAGCCACCCATGCATCAGCACACAAAATTATCCATGTTCTCAAGTCACCAAATATATTTTGTTTTCTCATTATTTTTATTAATAATTATAGCACTGGCATTACTTATGTCCAGAATTGCAATATTATCTTTGTGAATCTAAAATTTTATAACTAATTTATCCTTTATCATAACTGAGGAAAACTTTAACTATCTGTCTTCAACTCTTCAAAGACGCTAGAAGGATATAATATTACCTAAGTAACAGAAGTGCATTATAAGCAACTTCCAAAGTTGTAGAATTGACAGAGACATATTGCTGCCTGGACAGTCACCCAAAGTTCTTTTGTAACATTGGGGCATCCATCTTCAGCCTTTAGGCCCATAGTATCTGGCAGACTTTTCCATGAAGCAGGAAATTTGAAGATCTGTTCTGTATTATAATGGCAAAGTTTATTAGTTGCTTTTTTCTATGTCCTGCAGAATGTCTGGTTTCTTTCATGAAGCAGGAACACTGAAGGACTGTCTCACCTTCTTTAAGCAAGTTCAGCAGTCATTTTTCTATGGGTCCTGCATGTCCAGTTCATACAACATACCATCAAGGAGTCCAGGCAAGAACAGTTTCTTGCCCAAATGGCTAGCCTTGTCATATTGAAGGCAAAAATTCCATAACAAGTTTCTTCAATGCCCATCAACCTCTTGAAGTAGATTGGTGCTGCCAGGAGTTGTGTCTCATTGTCATGAAAAGCCTAAGCTCTTAAAACATTTTAAATGCCATATTCTGCAGGTCTTTGAAATGTTTGAAGAATATCTATCCATCTGAGATATATCTTTCTGTATCTAGAAAATCTAACTAACATGACTACTGTTTGACTATTATAAATAGTCAATAACTATCTATTAATCTGTGTTTCTTAATTATACATTGCATTTTTAATTTTTGGTTGTGAGCCTAACCGTTAACATCTGAGCCATTTCTCCAGGCCCATTACATTTTCAAATGAGTATATAAACATAATATCTTAAATGAGAATAGAAATATACATATAACAAAATTGATCTTAAATTTCTATCAATAGACAAAAGTCCATACCAATGTAAAATACTTATCTCTGTGTCATATCCCCCTTTAATGGAAACAAACATTTGAAAGCAATCATTTTAAGAATTTGGGCACTGTTTTCTCCAAACTGTTTCCTGCAGTTTGTTGGGCAAAATATTTTTAGGGTTCACAGAGACTTCCAGGAGGTCTTGTTCCATCAAGCCACATTAGACTGGAAGGATTCCACAGGTTCTCATCTTCTGTGGAAGCAAAAACAGGACCTCTTTTTCAAAGCAGCATATCTTTAGACCCAAATTTTGAAGTCAAGATACCTTTATGTTGGTTTAACTTAGCAGCCCCAGAATCAAATGTCTCTCTGCAGTCAAAAAATTCAAAGAAAACACAATAATATGCATAAACTAGACTCTCTGTGTATTTCCTATCTTTACATGGCTTATTTTTCTTTACTCCTTTAATCTATGACTGTCTGTACTCTTTTATATTATTTTTATTGTCTCTTTAATGACTTTGTCTTATTTTTAAAACTATTATTTCCTTTTATAACTGTTTATCCTCTTTTTCTTTTCTCTCCTAGGCCTATATGCATTTTTAAAAATATTCTGTGACCCGTTCAGAGGTTTATTTTTGTCTGAATCATTTTTATTGCACATCTGTAATTATTTTTTGACCAGGAATGCCTTTTTTTTTTTTTTAAAAAAAAAAAAAAAGTAAGTGGGCGTAGCTGGAACCAATTCCATGGCCCTGCCTGTTTGCTCCACTCTGTCCAACATGATGGAGGTATGTTCACCACCTCCACTAGTCCTGCTCACTGCCTCAGCTCCAGGGACACAGTGGGTATATATTGCCATTAAGCAATTTGTAACATGCTGCTCATAGACCCCATTTAACTGCTCCATAGCAGAACCTCCCAACAGAAGCAGAGATATTTGTCTCGCCAGCACAAACCAGGAAGCCAGCTTTTAAAGCAGCCATACCTCTGCACACCACCAGCAAACAACCTATCTGTAAATATGTGGCTACCAAGAAGCTTCAACTGACTCCTGTTTTAGTGAGTCTAGAAGCCCATTTTTTTAGAAGCTTTCTTAGGCTTTATGTGAAAATTCTTGCCCCATGTTGGCGCCATTTTGTAGTTAAAGTTAAAACCTTCCATTTTAGTTAGACAGAAAAGGGGAGATGATGTGAGATGTCCTTCTGTATATGCGTTGCTTTTATTGGTTGATGAATGAAGCTGTTTAGGCCAATGGCTTAGCAGGGTAAAGCCAAGCAGGAAAACCAAACATGAGAGAGAGAGAGAGAGAGAGAGAGAGAGAGAGAGAGAGAGAGAGAGAGAGAGAGCAGGTAGAGTCAAAGGGACACCAAGTAGCTGTTGAAGGAGACAGACACCCGAAACATTACCTGGTAAGCCACAGCATTGTGGTGATACACAGATTAATAGAAATGGGTTAATTTAAGATAGAAGAGATAGCTAGAAATATGCTTGAGCCATTGGCCAAACAGTGTTGTAATTAATATAGTTTCTATGTGATTATTTCAGGTCTGGGCAGCCGGGAAACCAACCAGCTGTCTCTGCCTACAATTTTAGGGTTTTTGTTTTGTTTTGTTTTGTTTTGGTTTTGCTTTTGTTTTGAGATAGGATTTATCTGTGTAAGAGTTCTAGCTAGCCTAGAACTAGCTCTGTAGACCAGGCTGGCCTCGAACTCACAGAGATCCTCCTGCCTCTCTGTTTCAGAGGTTTAGGACATGGATTCTACATGCTTACTGGGAGGAAATACAATGGCACATGGTGATGAGTTTGAATATAGAGGACAGAAGGCTGGAGCCTTCATTTCACTCTTTGTCATAAATTTGAAGAAAGGTTTTGGCATTCAAAAGAGACCTCAGGCATTAAGGAATAAAGTATTGTCCATGGGTTCAAGATTTCATTAGAGATGATGTAAAGACAAGGAATAAGACTCTAAAGGAAATAAAATCTCAACCTCCTTGTAGACAAAAGAATGTGATATGGGGGTGAGGTTGGGAGACATGGGGACCAAGTTGCTATGAAGAAAGAAAAGCAAAGAAAATAGAAAAGATACATATTAGAAATTAATAATAAAGCAGAGTGAGAGATTCTGTGGAAAACTTAGAAGACAAGCTGAAGCTTTCTTTCCCATGAAAGCACAAATAACAATACCAACAAAAAAGGGACAATTAAACAAGCTGAGTAAAAATCAATTCAGAATATCCAGTATCTGACTTAAATAATGATCCTAAACAACTGGTGGGAATTATCAAAAGTAGGAAAAAATGCAGATTCCGGAGTTTATCCAAATAGAGATCTGATTCTGGGTGAGCAGCTGGAATTGGCACATTCTTTGCCATCTTTTCTCTGGCTTCATGGAGTCGCCGAGGGAGAAACAGGTGCAGGATCTCAGTGAGCAGTCAGTTGTCCACACCGAGCAGCCCGTGTTTCACATGGTTTGATTGGAAAGCGTGGAGATTGACTGTGGGAAGAGGAATAAGGAAGAGGATAGCTCGGGCACCATCTTAGTTTACTAACTGTGTTTAATTATTTTGAAAGTGAGCACAGTGATATATTTGGTAACACCAGGAAGTGGACACAATGTAGCTGCTACACGAGGCGCTTAAATATTGACTTGACGTGAGTTCAACGTGACATGTTTAGTAGGAAGTGGGAGAGGAGAGGAAGTGAAAACAGACCAAAGTAAACATTAGCTCAAGACAGATGAAGAGCCGCATATCCTCTGGGGGCCCTCCCCGTGAGAACAAGACCATCAGCTTCCGACAAATCCTCTCACATCTCCATTGTTATGAACATGTTTGTGGCTTAGCACCTTCTGACGTCTTTTATTCCTGTTTTTCTGTTGACCAAATGCTAGATGAAACGTTTCAAGTTCCCATTGTCACACTTCTTCGGGATAAAGGCTACGGTCCGCCTTTATTTGGGAGTAGGAGGCATAGAGGAGTTTCACATGAGATTGGGTTTGAGAACTTTGGAGGTTGGTCATCGATTGAGATGACTAACACTTCACTCTTACTTAGAGAGCTTCCTATTTGAAATAACGTTGCTCAACAGTGTCCGTCAAAGTGTCCAGTGGTAAGGGGTGGTGGCAGTGAGCTCCGGGGAATACTGGGAGTGCTGTCCTAATAGGAAATCATGACTTACGTAACAGTTTAAGCCGGCAGCATCTGCTCCCTCTCCTTTAGCAAGGGAGATGGACATGGTTTAGAAATTCAGGCAGAAGTCTGGCTTCAGTCGTGAAACTCCCTGGGATTGTAGAACGAAGGGGAAAGTGGGGTTTGAATGACTGAAATTTAGGTAACCAGGGTATGTTAAGGGAAGTAAGTCATAGTAACGTTAACAGCAGAGACCTGGAAACAAGACTGACTTGGGGATGTATGTACTGTAGAAGGCTCTATCTTAGGGGGCTGTTGTAAACAATGTGGAAGACTCATACAGCCACTGCCCAATGGGCATGCCCATCGCCATAAAGAAGGTGGTACAGGTGAGGTAACATGAGCACACTGGCAGAGTAGAATACACCTGTCTCCCCTGCCCACTGCTCATGTTACAGGACACAGAAGGACATCTTAAGACCTGTTTCCTCCTCATCTTTCAACCTTCTGAAAATCAATAAGAAGAAGCAGACTCTCTGAATCCCTTCTGACTTAACGGGAAAAACAGTTTTATTTTCTAATATGTATGCTGCAAAGTTTTGAAGTGATGATTTCATTCATCATCATAAAAACATCTCTATTTCTGGAATTAGCCTATGACATAGCTATCTCACACTGTGGTCATTTCATTGTGGTATCTGCAATACATGCTTTGTTCAGAACAAAAAGAGAAGTCATAATTGAAGAAGATTGAAATGAGCATGTTTGGAAACTTGCAAGGTACAGAACATGGAAAGCCTGGAACTCGGGCAGAGAAGGATCCTTTGTTTATCCTCGAATTTCCCAAACCAATTGAGCAGGGACTACTCAATACATGATGTCTATTTAATATGCATGACTGCATTTTGGTTTAAGACCACATACTAATGTAAATTTTTTTTCTTGACTTTGAGACAGGGTTTCATTGTATAGCCCTGGCTGACTTGGAACTCATTATGTAGACCAGGCTGACCTTGAACTCACAGAGATCCAGCTGCCTCTGCTCTTGAGTGCTGGGATTGTAGGCATGCACCACTATGCTCAGATTAAAAATTATTTTCTAAATGTAATACCTCACTAAAAATAAGTCAAAGTCTTGCGAATAGGTGAGAGGTTAGTCACTTGGAATGAGGAGATGGATAGAAAATACTAGAAAGGGAAACAGGAGGACAATGAACTCTGCCCAGTGTGGAAGGGGCAAAGGAGAGGGAGTCACGTGACTTCTGGTCTACCCAAGTTTACTCACAGGGTCTCTGCCTGTGTTCACCTTTGGTTCAGCTCATCTGTGTGGTCTCTAGTTTTATCCTGTGTCAAATGGGGTTAGGAAGGTAAAACACCTTCCAGGGGTTATCTAGTGGACCACTGTAGTCTCAGTTTATTTTGTTTTGAAAAACAATGCATAACACTTTTTTACTTTGGTGGAGGGATGATGCAGCATGAGTTAATTTTACCTTCATTAAGCATTTTTTAGTTTTTGAAGACTCTTGGCTATTTAAAAATAGCTGGAATCGTATTGTTTACGATCTTTAAAAGGTTAGTTTAGTTCAGTTTGTTAAGATAAAAACTAAATCAGATTTTTTATTTTTAATAATGGCAGTTATTTTAGGTGGCTAGTCAACTGATTTCTTTGCTTCATTTTGATGTTCACTCGGTTTTCCAGCAAATGAACTGAATGAGTCCTTACACAACAGAGGGATTAGATACTCCATGTTCAGCGGCTAACTGGGATCACCCCGGAAGCCCACAATTGTATTCCACTAATGGGTCCACTGTTGAGTCAGGTTGGCACAGACCCGGGGAGGGATTGTGATAGTTTTCCATAGCCCTGCATGTCAGGTGGTCACTTTAATGTGAGCTGAGCTGAGGTAGATTCCTGGGCTTTACAGACTTAATAGCCGTAAAGAGAATTGGTTGACAGAGGCGGAGAATAAAAAGAGAGTTCTGGAAGGCATTACCAGGCCTGAATGAAAGGTATGTGTGTCACTGGATTTGTGTGTGTGTGTGTGTAGTAAGTGATTATGAGTCACCGCTTATAAACTTTCTCACATTGTAGCACACAAGGGAAGTATTTTGGTAAGATCTGTAATTATTCTGGAAAATACTTACTCATTCAAGGCAAAGATAATGCCTTGAATACAAACATGCCAATGCTGCTTGTGGTCAAATTTTATACTGATCCGACAATAATTATTTTCTACCTGACAACTTGCCTCTGCCCCTTCCCTTTAATTCCTGAGGGTAATCAACCCACTTCCTGCAAAGTCAAAGTCCTTTCTCCCTAAAGACATCTTGGTTACACAAAACATGAAGCCTCATTTCCAAAGCAATAAGTGCTTTAAGCTAGTTGGATGGCATGTTGGCATTTACTTTCAACGATCTCCTTAAGAATGCAGTATGAATTTGAATTCAGAATTCCATAGACATTCTCATGTAATGTTCATTCTTTGATACTACAGGCACCAAAGCCTACTGACTTCCTTCAACTTTTGCTAACAGTCTTCATCTAGACACTTTAATTGGCATGTATTTACTGTCTTCAAAAATGTAGTGGTCCATGTGACTCAGCTTTCCCACTTCTGGGCGTGTTCCCCAGAGTCGGCATCCAACAAAACTGCCTGCCCCTTATGCATATTACAGCACTGATCATACAGACTGAGGTATGGAGTCCACCCAGATGTTCACCAAACAGACAAATGAAGAAACTGGGGTGTCCATATGCGGCAGACTTCCTCAAACACAAGGAAGAATGAAGTGGTGCCATTTGCAGGAAAATAGATGCAGGGATCAAGGAAAGAGAAATAAGCCATCAGCATGAAGACAAATATTGTGTGTTTTCTCTCGTGTGTGGAGTCTCATGTAAGAGCAAAGGGCACAAAAGCAAATGGGGGCTATTAAGATGTGGAAAGGAAAACAAGAGAGAAAAGGGGGATAAGGATAAGTAACTAAAAATAAAGATGCTACAATTAAAGTATATGAAATGTGTATGTAAAATGCCATTAAGTCCCTGTGCATTAATTCATGTATGCTAAAATAAAAAGAAAATATCATCACCCCTAATCCAAGGGGATGATCACTCATTCTCTTGGGATGGCAGAACTGAGAGGAGGTCGCTGTCCTTCAGGCTAACAAACAGCTCACAGTTGGAGAGAGCTTGCTTCCTGTGCTCTTCTCCAAAGCACCCCTCATTTTAGCAGAGCCATCACAGTTGCCCAACTGTACCTCTTTTCCTTTAAATACCAACTTGTATTTAAACTCTCACAGTGCACAAACACGAAGGTTTCCAAAGGTGAAAAGGCGGGGCTGAGCACAACTCCATACCCAAGTGAAAACAAGGATCTAAATGATGAAACCCACACCCACGGTAGCCGAGGAGAACTAAAGTCCAAGGAAGAGTTAACATCGCTGGTGCAAAGGAAATTTCTCAGAGAATTCTGAAAGTCTCACTGTTAGGCAGCTCAAGTTGAACATAAAGGTCAAATACAGTAAACTTGAAAACAAGTTAAGCGATGTTTAGGGCAATTCAGAGGGACGCGCCCCTCAATAGAGCCCATGGGAAATCCTGGTAAATACGAAGAAACAAACACGAAGATAGCAAGGAGGAGGCGCAAGGGTCTCGAATGTTCTGTAATATAGCATTGAGTGGTGCAGAACAGAGGACTTGTGCTTTTAGCTCCTTACAGGACGAGCTTCATCACTGTGTGCCAATCCTGTCCTCACATGGAAATAAGAGGACTGTGTTGATTCATAATTCCATGTTTTTATTTGACTTTCTGTCTAGATACCGTTTTTCTCATTATGACTCCCTTGACAAGTAGTATTTTTGCATTTACATAATATGGTACGGTTTTAATTGCCTAAAGAAAGAACTAGAAGTTTATCAATACTTTAGAAGCTCTATTAAAAAATACTTTAAAAATGTGCGTGTGTGTGCATGTATGTGTGCACGGATGCCCCGTGTGTGCAGGTGCCTCTGGAGGCCAGAAGAGGAAGCTGGATGCTCTGGAGATGGAGTTATGGAATGATCACGAGCCACCCAACTAGGATGCTGGAAACTGAACCGGGGTCCTCTGAGAGAGCAGAAAATGCTCCTAACTGCGGAGCCATCCTCCAGCCCCTAAGTCCTGTTTTAACACATTTTCACATTTGAGGTACTGTTTGTTACTAGACCCAGGTCAGACTGTGATCCAGGATCATTAACAGGATATCATCCGAGAGAATTTCAACCCTGAACCATTATTCTTTTCTTTTTGTAATAAGGTTTCAACAAACTTGCAGTCCTTAGAGAACAGGGGGCTGGTTGGCATCACTTAAATCAGCCCCGTCCGCCGGGGAACTACCTTCAGCTTCTAGACTTTCTCACAGACTGTTTCATGGACTCAAGCCTTGATCTCATCACCGTTCCAGGAAAAAACAAATACCTACGTGAAGTCTAAGTGTGGCATCGGCAGGGTCCGAAGATAGTGCTTGCGTTAAGGAAACCGGAGCGCGGAAGAGACAATGAGCGTTTCCTACCGTTTGGCAGAACAACTCAGTTTGTAGAAGAAAGCCCTGGAAGAGGAAGAGAAAACAAGCCTCCTTGACCCCGACTGAACTTCCTCATGCGATTCTCCCTATGGGGAGGAAAGGCACCTGGCAAATTCTCAGTAGTGAAGGAAAACGGGGCGCAGGCGGCCCCGACACTTGGTGGAAAGAGCAAGTGGGCACACCCACGCTGGGCGGCCGATGGGAAGATCAGATGTGCTGCGAGGCTTCCAGTGGCCTTGTCCCCCGAGCCTCTTCCTTTATTACATATCCTGTTAATAAGGCTTCAGTGAGGACCCAAACAACATTTTGTGGGTATCGACCACGAGGCTGCTATACCATCACTTGGGGTGAAGTAAAATGATGGTTAGTCCATTTTCACTATGCCCGTGAAGCAGTCCATCAATCGTTTCCACATCAAATCTGTTGTTAAGACTTGCTCGAAAGTCTTCATTCAGTTGAGTGTCCAATTTCCAACATTTTCCCTGGTCTGATTCACATTGTTCAAGGAACAAGGGAGGGTCTAGGGTAGAAAAAACCAACCAACCAACCAACCAACCAACCAAACAAACAAACAAAAAGCTAGGTTATGCATGACCGCAATAACAAGACAGGAATTTACAGGACTTATTGCTTTAAAAATACTCTTTGTGGATCGGATTAATTAAATCAGTGTTAAAAATCCAAGCTGTCAAAGTCACATCCAACCCACGTTACGTTGCTACATTGAGTGCTGTGTACTCTGTCCCAGACTCCATTTCTGGTCTCTGATCCAGTTCAAATGCCCCCTTTGTCCTGTTCCTCGGCTGGGCCATCAAAGGGGAACAGTTCCCTGTATACGTTGCCCTCTGTTCCCTCCTAGGCTGCTGTCTTAGGCTCCACTGACACCTCTTAACTACCATTTTTTTTTGTTCTTTGCTCCTAACTACAGTTTTTTGTTTTTGTTTGTTTACCACTTTAAATGATTTTTTAGCTTTATTTTATGTGCTTGGTGTGGAGGTGTCAGATCTCCTGGAAGGATTTACAGACAGTTGTGAGCTCCCATGTGGGTGCTGGGAATTGAACCCCAGTCCTCTGGAAGAGCAGTCAGTGCTCTTAACCGCTGAGCCACCTCTTCAGCCCTACAGTTTTTATATAAGCCAATTTTATGTTCATCATTTTCTTAAGCTTTTTGGCTGAATTGGAAACCTCCGTCATATGTTCTCTTCAAAACTGTGCTTCCCTCCCATAACGCCCTCCCAGAGCTACTCAGACTGTTCTTCACAGTGAGGTCATGACACAGGGCTCGCCACACAGGACATTCTGAGTGTGTTTGTTGAATGACTGACTGACCGCTTTGAGCTGCCTTGGCTCTTCTCATTCTCTTTCTGAGCCACAGGTGGCTTTTGCTCTGCTCTCATCCTGGATATCCATCTCGCCCCACAGATTTTCTTCCTATGTATTCCTGGTCCTGGCATCATAGCTGAACCGAAGCCCCAGATATCCCTTATCTGAGAGCAGAATTCAGACTGCAACCTCCTAACTAGAAGGCCATCACTGGAAAGAACTCCCTTAGGAAAGCGTAACTCTGCCCCACCAGTGTTTCTGACATTTATTCTTGACTCTCTTCCTCTAGTTAATCTGCCTACATTTCTGTCCTTTTCCCAATTTCTGAATTTCAGCTTGCCTTCCATTCCGATCCCTTGGGTCTTATTTCTGATCTCTGATTGCTGATTTTTCGCGCCCTCTTGTGGATGTTGGCTTGAGTTTGCCCTTTCGGTTAGTTGATTTCTAAGGGAGGAGATATTCAGATAATTAAAATATTTGATGCTACATGCCATGATAGAAATATGGGTATTGAGAAAACAGAAGTCTATCTAGGAAAGCCAAGTTGACTGTAAAGAACTGTACGTTGGCAGGGAAAGTGGGGCTTTTCCATATAGATGAGGGGGCAGGCATAGCGCACATCTGCACTCAGGTGTCTGGGGCTGGGGAAAAGGGTGGCCCCTGAGGTTAGGCCAGGTTTATGGCAGCTGGGGTGTTAGTCCTCATACTAGGGAAGACAAAAAGTGGGGGCTGATGGGTAGTTCTTTCCATTTTTCATAATATTTCTTCACAGTGATCGAAACCACAGCTATAAATAGTTGTGCTTAAATGTTTTATTAACACACTTGGATGTTTAGAAATATTGTTTACAATCAGATAACCAATCAAAACATTATTTTGGCAAACATCGTTAGTTTTTCTAAAGTCAAAGATACATTTTATTATTATCATTTTTGCTTTGGTATATTCTTAGCTTCAGATAATAAACTTATATGTTCTTATATAAATATTTAAAGCTTGGTCTTATGGAGTTTTCAAGCATATGCAAAAGTAGAGAAATAATTTAGGAAGTACCTATCCACCACTAATCTTATTCCATCTGAACTTCTTTCACCCCTCCAAGCCTCCAATGTGGTATTTTGAATCCAATTCTAGATTTTGTATCATTGTATTGGTGAATGTTTTAGCATGTATCTCCAGAAGATACCCTCAGTTTTACTTTAAAAAGTACATAATTTCATTATTATTATCATCATCTGATGAAAATCATAATAAATCCTGAATATTTTAAAATATCCAGGTGCCATAGTTAGCTTCATTTGCCAATTTAACACACCTGGGAAGAGGGACCATCAATTGAAAAGTTGCCTTCACTGGACTGGCCTGTGAGCATGCTAGGGATCATTTTAAAAGATAATATACTTGAAATAAGGCTTAAACCAGGCCCCCACACTGCTCTTTTGTAGATGTTGAAGTATATGTCAATACTATCAAGGATTATCCCCTGGAATTCAAATCCTATTAGACAGAAACTTTGTGCTGCAGTTTTTACTGTGTCAGTAGGTAGTGGTTGTCGTGGTTGCTCAGTTTGGGTCATCCATTGCCTAAGCAGCACTTTGTAGATGGAGCAGCAGGCTGTGTCCTGCCACCCGGCTAGCTTTACCCAAAATAATTACACAGAAACTGTATTCATTTAAACACTGCCTGGCCCATTAGTTTCAGCCTCTTATTGGCTAACTAAACCATATTTAGTAATCCGTGAAGCACCACGAGGTGGTCGCTTACCAGGAAAGATCTTAACCTGTGTCCATCTTGGAGAGGAGAGGCATGGCGACTGCATATGGCGACTGCCTGAAGCGTCTCCCCAACTCTGCTTTCTTTCTCCCATAATTTTGTTCTGTCTACTCTGCCTACCTAATTTTCTGTCCTCTTAAAGGGCCAAGGCAGTTTCTTTATTAATCAATGAAAGTAACACATAGACACTCCTCCATCAGCACTTAATAGACATCAGAACATCAGGGCTGCTCTGTCAGGGTTTGTTGTGCAATTGGATGAATGGCAGAGTGGGTTTAGGGAGGCATTTCAGGTTGAGGGAGCAGTCGCAAGTGTGAAGGCCTGCAGACACACAAGGTCAGTGCATTTAGGCAAATATTGGATTGTTTGAGATCAGATTGGATTGTCTTCGACAGCACAGGCTGGCCTCTCACTTGCTATATGGCTGAGGCTGGCCTTGGATTTCTGATTATTCTATCTTCACTACCCAAGAGCTAGGTTTACAGGTGTGTCTGACCGAGTCAGGCAGTAAACTTTCTTTAGGTCCTCAGGTTGTGGTAATCCCTAACCATAAAATTATTTTGTTGCTACTTCATAACTGTAATTTTGCACTGTTGTGAACTGTAATGTGACATCTGATAGGCAATCCCAAGGGGTTGGGAGCCACGGGTTGAGAACAGATGTTTCACGTGTGTGGTTGGAGCACAGATTTGGGTGGTAGGAGAAGAGGTGAGAGAACTCAAGCAGAGTCAGACCCACAGTACTCAGCAGACTGTTGAGAAACTTCTGCAGGGCTTTTCAGAGGGCCAGGGTTCACGTAGTCAGAATTTAGGGAAGCCCTAAAGAGGAATATAAGACAGGAGGAGACAGCTCTCACACATGGTCTCATTCTGAGATTCCTGGAGGCAGGATCGCCATTTCAGACTGAGGTAGAGGTAAGAGTCAGTGGCTGGCTGTTTTGTTTTTCTGACCTCCAGGCAACCTTTATTTATTAAAATAAAAATGAAATATCACTACATTAAGATTGTGATTTCCAGTGGTGACTGAGAGACAAAAGACCCCGTGTAGACACTGTCACCAGGGAAACACTACCAACCACACAATAAAAACACATTCAAGAGCCGGGAGGTGGTGGCGCACGCCTTTAATCCCAGCACTCGGGAGGCAGAGGCAGGCGGATCTCTGAGTTCGAGGCCAGCCTGGTCTACAAGAGCTAGTTCCAGGACAGGCTCTAGAAACTACAGGGAAATCCTGTCTCGAAAAACAAAACAAAAAAAAAAAAAACAAAAAAAAAAAAAAACCACATTCAAAGGAACTCGAATGTTTATTGTGGTGTCCCAGGAAAACCCCAGGATGGACCTGTGCAAGTGTTTCCTCCCTGGTCCTGCTCACAGGCTTCAGTGCATACGACCTGAACCTTTCACCTTTAATCCTCTGTTCATCTTTTTTGTTTTGCTATCCCCAGCCAGTTGTCCTCTCCTAGGAATCCAGATAAGCCTCAGTCTTCTCCGGTTTCCTCGCAGACCATCAGGCCGACGGCAGTCTCAGCTGGACGAGAGCTCGGGGAGGCAGTTACACTTCGCTCTCATGTCTCTAGCTCCCTTAGGTGATGCAGGCTGTAGCACCTGCCAGGTGGTGGAGCGCCTCTGCGTACCGCTTTCTCCAAAAGCACGCCCATCCTGATGATCACACTTGTCATCAATTTCTTGTCTACCTGAACGCGGCTCTTCCATGCCTGCCTTGATAATGTATGTGTTTCGTTCTTCTGTTCCTGTCCCTGTCTCAGAATTGTACTGAGTGTCCCTCACGTAGTGAGGGCCCGGCCCTGGCCTTAACTTTTTAAAAATGAAGGTGGGATTTAGCAAGGGAAGCTTCTGGGTAGGTGAGGAGGGAGACAAGATTAGGAGGAGCAAGGCTGGAAGTTGGGGTAGGTGCCAAGAAGTCTATTGGCTCTGGGATCCAGAGCTCAAAGCCTGACAAAAGTTCTTTTTAGGATTAAGCTCAATTTCTGGGAGTTGGATTGTTTTGGGCGACATTTAGATTAGCTATTGGGGATGCAATGATTATATAATTGTGCATTTTATTCGTGTAGTGGCTTTGAAAAGTTGATACTTCTATCAGAATCTTATGTAAACGCCATAGCTTTCCTAAAAGAAATTTTTATAGACCAATCATAAAGTTTTCTTTTTTTGCTAAACACCTACTGCTGGACTGGATTGTTTTTATTAGACTTCCTTTCAAAAATTGTTTTAGAATTACACTTTTTTTTTGAGAAAACTTTTAGGCAAACTCATGTTAATATATTAATTCTTTCATTATTTTTGAGAAATGTATACATGGGTAGTGAAATTGACCACACCTACTTTCAATCCTCCCAATTTCTGCTTCTACACAATTTCATGTCTTTTATTTTTCTTAGAAGCCAATAATTCCAGTTAGCACTGTTCATACGCACATGGGTATAGGGCCAGCCACTGGAGTACGGGAATCAAACCAGTCTTTGTGAAAGTAATAAAGGACAGGCCTCTGATAAAACTGTAGGGGGCTTTCTTTACCTTTACATTAAGTTAAAACTCGAGGACTTTCGTGGATATGAAGCTGAACTTTCCGCAGCTCTGTTGAAGTGGAAATGGGTTTTCTTTAGATGAATGTTCAAGGAACAGATGGAGAAAATACTAACTCTACAGCTTTTAAAAGCCGGAGATCACAAGGGCACCACAGGAAAACTCACAGGATCAACCAATGTGGGCTAATAGGGCTTCACAGACTGAACTGACAACCCAGGAGCCTGCATGGGACTGGCCTAAGCATATATGTTACAGTTTTATACCTTGGTCCTCTTGTGGGACTCTGAACAAGGGGAGCAGGGGCTGTCTCTGGCATTGTGGTCTGGTTTGGGGACCCTTTCCTCCTGCCATGTTGTCTTATCCAACCTTCCTAGGAGAGGAGGTACCTAGTCTCCCTGCACCTTGATGTATCCACGGAGGCCTGCTCTCTTCTGAAGAGAAACAGGGGAAGAAAAGGAGGAGGAAGAGGAGGAAAAGGAGGAGGAAAAGGAGGAGGAAGAGGAGGAGGAGGAGGAGGAAGAGGAGGAGGAGGAGGAGGAGGAGGAGTGATGGGGAGTCAAGGTGGAAAGAGGGACTGGGGTGAGAGGAGGGAGGGGAAACTAAAGTTGTGATGTAAAAACAACAAAAAACCCAAAACAAAAACAGTTCTGTTCAGATAAAAGAGCAAGAGTTTCGAACTTCACCATTTACTCTCCACTGGCAAAAAGAGGAGGAGGAGGAGGAGGAGGAGGAGGAGGAGGAGGAGGAGGAGGAGGAGGAGGAGGAGGAGGAGGAGGGAGGAAGAGGAGGAGGAAGAGGAGGAGGAAGAAGAGGAGAGGAAGAAGAAGAAGAAGAAGAAGAAGAAGAAGAAGAAGAAGAAGAAGATAAGAAGACGAAGAAGAAAATAATAATAAGAAGAAAATAAGAAGAAGAAAATAAGAAGAAATATCTTTTTCTACTTAAAAACTTATCAGTGTTCGAAGGAAGTATAATGGTTACTTTGTAAACTCGACTAGCTCATGTCACAATTGGTAAAGAAGCTGTAAACAGACCAATGAACTTTGTGGCATCCTCAGCAGCTCTGCCAGGGAAGTAGTAATCCTAGAGTCCAGGTGAACTAGTTAAGGCTGTGACTCTCAGCATGGATCAGCTGTCCTCTAGCTCCTTACAGAGCTGCTGCCCAGATGGCGAGAGCACACCAGTGGCAATGTGGACCCTGGGGTTTCTGTCTTTCCCAGCAGAGATTTTTTTTTTAAAATTTAATACTGACCCGTGGGCACTGGAGAGATGGCACAGTAGTTAAGAGCACTGGCTGCTCTTCCAGAGAATCTGAGTTCAATTCTCAGCACCCACATGGCAGCTCATGACTGTCTATAACTCCAGTTCCAGGACATCCGATACCTTCACACCAATGCACATAAAAATAAAGTTAAGTGAATTATGTAAAAAATTCATGTGAATTAAAAAAAATTCTGAACTTCAGGACTCTCTTTGCTTTTAAAATGAGCCTTCAAAATGTATGTTTATTCAGGCTGATAAGATTGCTCAGCAGGCAGTCACAATGACCTGGTTCTGGGACCCACATGGTAGAAGGAGAAAACTGAGTCCTGAAAGTTGTCATCTGACCTCCACATGTGTGTCATGGCACACATACACATGCACATGCACACACACTCACATGCACACACATACACACACATACACACATGCACACACACACTCACACACACATACACATGATGTTAAAACACTTTTAAAAATACATAGATATATTAGTGTTCAAGTGTCAGAACGTTATCTGACTTACAGAAGATGTCAAGTAACATGGAGTCTGCTTAAGTGGCGTGTGGAATTTCTAGTCACACTGGTATGTTAGAAAGCTTAATTTGTACGTTCATATTATTCTTTGCTCCTGTGTTTTCCATCACGCTCCTTCTCTGCCCGTGCTCATTTCTACACTAGTAATATATATTATATGTTTGTCAGTGATATCATGTGGAAGTTAGTTTGGAATGTAGACATACTTGGAGCATGTGTATCCTTGTGGCTTTGAAGTTCTTTCTTCTATTACAAAGGAAATAAACTGCAGAACAGTATATAGCTTCTGGCAAGAATAGCAATTCAACTGCGTTCTTGGAAAAGGAATTCTCCCCCCTGAGTCTGGTACAAATTATGACTCTTAGCACTGAGTTTATTTTTATAGAAAGCTCAATTTATCTTAGAAACTACCACTAACAACCATTAAGTGAAGGCCAAATGTTAATGCAGGGTTTTATGGCAAGTGCTCTATTGTCCTAACTTTCAATAAAATTTTGTATAATCCATTAAATAATGCTTCCACTAGATTTATTGAGGCATGATCGACAAAAATATATTTATTTAAAATGTGTGGTATGATATCTTGATATATACATTTATATATTCTAAATAAACACCATGATAGATAAATATACCAATAGCTTCCTGTAATATCATTTTTTACTTCCCTTCATTCTTTCCTTCCCTCCTTCTCTCTTGATCTCCTCTCTACTCCTCTATAATCTCCCATCTTACCCCTTTTGCCTCCCCTACTCCTTTCTGCCCTCCCTCTCTTCTATTTAATATTGTTACTGATCATTGTAGAAAGATAAAGGGAAGTTGTGGCCTAACAGATGCTGTATTTTTCTGAGGTAACCAACAGGCTTCACACCGGCCTTGTGAATTAACTTCCAGTTTTCTCTTACTCTGCATTGTATCTGGCTTGATAAGTCACACAAAAGCAATAATTTTATGTTCTAATTATCCACCACTTATTTCTTTTTCTTTTTTTTCTTTCTTTTGTTGTTTTTTTTTTGTTGTTGTTTTTGTTTTGTTTTTCAGTACAGGGTTTCTCTGTGTCTCTCCAGCTGTCCTGGAACTCATTCTGTAGACCAGGCTGGCCTCGAATTCACAGAGATCCGCCTGCCTCTGCCTCCTAAATGCTGGGATTAAAGATGTACACCACCACCACCTGGCTTCCTTGATCAATATGTATCTAAAACTTCTAGAGTCACCTAAAAAACAAAACAAGCAAACAAGCAAACAAGCTAAACAAAGCAAAACAAAATCAAAGTTACCTTGTTTTGAACTTTATGTGCGTTCTCTTCAGTAGAAATACAGCTACTAAATCCAGTGTCTAGGGCATAGACAGAGTCCATGTCATTATCAAACAGTGAACATCCAGATTAATAACTGGGGTATTAAGCTGAGGGATTTAACAGCTCACATAAGCTGTTGCTGACATCTGGAAGTTGAGCATTGATGGGAAAGCTAGCATTCATTCTCTTGACCACAAAGAGTTCATCCAATAATCTCCAGCAACATTTCAAACACCATTATCTATTTTTAGTTTGTGTAGACTATATGGTATCCAGTCTCTTTTTTTCAAATTTTACTTTATAAAGCACTTTTAAAAAATGATCTAAAAATTCCTAAGCAATTTCCAAATGACCAAATGTATGGCTCTCTTGAGGTTGAGACATGAATGGAGAGAGCCGAGCGTTATGTTCCGTCTGCTCTCTTCTACCCCACAAGTGTGCATAGCAGTGTGTCTATGTAGGGCTAGTAGAATGTTAGCTATTCTCTATTGCAATGCACATTCTGACCTAGTGGGTTTGGGTTAGATCTAGAACTTTTGTCTTACAGAATCAGTACAGAAAAATAGGTTACAAAATACCACCTATCTGCCTTTTGCTCTAGACGCTGTAGAAGGTTTTTAAGTCTAGGTTGTGGATCCACTGACAATAAAATTCCCTTTCATAACAGCAAGGAGCGGGAGGGGATCTTAGAATAAGTGGGGGGCAGTAGTAAGGGAGAGGAAGGCAGTAGTTTGGTCCCAGTGGTAAGTTTTCTCTCTCTTTCTCTCTCTCTCTCTCTCCCTCCCTCCCTCCCTCCCTCCCTCCTCCCCTCCCTCCCTTCCTCCCTCCTTCCCCCCTCTCTCTTTCTTTCTTTCTTTCTTTCTTTCTTTCTTTCTTTCTTTCTTTCTTTCTTTCTTTCTTTCTTTCTTTCTTTTTTTTGTGCCTGTGGATCAGACCTCACATTTGGGTCATAGAGGCAAACCAGAAACAGTCCAGTTCTTTGGGAGTGGTCAAGATTCATGGGTCTGACGTATCAGCTGTAGGAGAGAGGCACCGTGTGGAACACTGTGAGAATAACCTTACCCCATGAACACACTGAAAGGGAGGATATCTCCTGGGCTGTGGAGGAGAAGAAGCCTAGGCTCATGAACTTATCCCTCTGTCTACTGGAAACCGCCAAAGACTGGGGCTCTGACTAGGAAGCACAGGCCCCTGCTCATTGTTGGCTGGTGCTGGTAGAGAAAGGACCTCATGCAAAACTGATTTAAAGTCACAGTCTGCGTTTGTGACAGGGCTGGAACATGTAGGAGATGAATTTGTGTTTAATGCTCCATCTTTCCCCCACTCTACTTTGGCCTCCCTCCTCTTTCTGGCCCATCAGGTGTTCTAGAGAAGGCATTCAGTCTGTTTTTCCCAGAAATAGCCTTATCTAATTCCCACTGGTGGATTTACTAGAAAACAACTACTTCTGGAAGGTATTTATTCAAGTGATCTCCGAGAGACAGTAAGTCTTTACAAAAGATGACATTTAAAATGGCCACTTCTGGTTCCCTAGTGGCTACATCTTTTGTGTTATCTAGTCTAAACTCGGAAATAAAACAGAACCCTGTTTTAAAGACTGTAATGTCCCAGTGTGAGGCCTTCATCTAGGTCTTGCCAAAGATGGCAGGGGATGCCAAGCAGTTAGATTCCATTAGTCTCTTTTCATTAACACAAATCCAGGATTAAACCAGATACTGAATTTTCTCTTATATTTAGAACTCAAGCATTACTGTTTACACGTGAATTGTTTTTCCACAATACAATTGTAATTCAAAAGATAAATGCACCTGTTTATGGGGCAAACATATGGAGGATGTGTCAGACAGCTGATGTGCATAACTTGGTTTCTATCGACAAAAAATGATGATTATCTCCAACTTAAAAGGAAAGTATGGTTCTGGGAGGTGAAGGGATTTGCACAGATCCACAGACCCCCATGCGATTCATTCTGCCTCATGCTCCTCACAATTTTACCTTCCTCTGTAAAGTGAAAGCCCCACATCTATCGAGGCTCACCATGCTTCCCCATTTCCTTAGAGACTTTGTCACTTTCATTCATGGGGATAATGGGCACCTTCAGGGCCCAGCTCACTCTCTCATCTCCTCCACCCGCTCCCCACTCCCTCCCTCCTTCCTCCCAAGCAGTCCTCCTCCTTCTTCATGTCTTTTTCAGGGTACAGTGCAGCCACTGTTCCACTGTGTTCATGGCTGTCACGGCCTGGCCTTTCCCAGGACACGGCATTTCATGGTCATCCTTCCTCTCCTCTGCCTCTCATGATGTTTCTGCTGCTTCTTCCAGTTAGTTTTCTTGGGTTTGGAGGGGGTGTTACAAATGTCCTCGTTGTTAGGACTGAGGACCCAACAGCCCCTTATTTCAGCACCTGGCCAGCTGCACACCTCTGCATAACCTGTCACCCCTGCCAAAAGAATCTTCTTTCGTCAAGACTGAGAGCAGAGCTCGTCTAAACACGGCAGATTTGGTCAGTTTGGTCACTTGTCTGCTTCCCGGAACATCGGTAGCAATGCTCTCTTACCAACCACTTCCTGCCCAGGGTCTGTGGCCTCTGCAGTCACAGGCTTTTAACGTACATGCACATGCCAAAGAAGAATCTTTTATAATATAAAATATTTGGATGATGACTATTTAAACCAAAAATCAACTGATGAACACATTTTGATCCTAGATTTGTAAATAAAAACACACTTTAATGTGTTCAGTAAATAAACATGCATACGCCAGACTTACAGATATTGGTGTGTGTGTGCATGTGTATGCATGCACTTACATGTGTATGGCTGTTAAAAATTCTAATGTTATTTTACAGTTTCCAGTTCCCAAAGAAAATACATTAACTTTCTTTTTATAAAATAGACTTTATTATTAAAAAAATTTTGCAAATAAAATAAAAATGTCACACACCCAAATCAACCAGAAGTAAAGTCTTTACAACTTAATGAACTTATATATGCTTAGAATTGACATTCAAAATCCTGGGCATGTATGTGTACATCTGGGTGCAGCACAGCATGAAGCAAAGAGGGCAAGAAATGATAAACATTTGGGGATGAGAGAGCACTGAATGCAGGGAACGAGCAAAAGTTATGAAAGATGATATAATGCTGATTGCTTTGCTAGTTCTCATTCTGTCTTTTCTTTTTGATTTAGTGGTAGATAAGTGCACAGAACATACGTGATACTGAGCAGGTAAAATTCAATACAGAGTTTTACAGCTTCCCCTTCAAATGCAGTCACAGGCTCTTTTTCAGTAAGTACATGCGCTCCCTCTGGAGAAGGGATAAGAGCAGAGAGGGGTGGTGGGGAGAAAGGAAGAGGAGGAGAGACGGGGAGAGGAGAGGAGTCATGGCAACAGCTACCTCTTTGGGAAAAAGATGGAAAAGGAAGGGACTCAGACTGGAAGCTGAAGGAAGATCTGCCTGCCTCTGCAGTGGACAGGGGAGGGAGTGGGCAGGGCTTGTCTCTTAAAGGGACAGGATAGACCATTACAAACAGTATAGTCCAATATTTATACCAAAATCTATTTAGAGCAATGACTTTAGAGATGTGATCCACAGACTAACAGAATAGGTATTCTCCAAGAAAGGTCTAGAAAAGTTGATTATTTGTCTTAGTTGTCTTAGTGTTAGACTTAATCAGACACTTGAGTGGGGAAGGGTGGGGTAGGGTGCAGTTTCTCCTTTGTCAAACACTCTCTACTGTTCTAATGCACTGTTTGAGAACCACCACCTAGAGTTGAAAACGGGGCATATGCATGGTCAGGGTAGTTACTCGTCCCTCAACATCCCACTGGGGCTGGAGCGGGCTTCTCATCCTCTCCGCTCCCTCAGAGAGTTAGCACATGTTTAGTCATCTGAGAAAGCTTCCTGTGTGTTTTGTTTTTGTTTAAAACAGGGCACACAAGCTGTTTAAGTAAACAGGCAACACTTGAACTAAATTTAACCGGGATGTTGTGGTAGTTTGGATTTTCTGGTTGACATTTTGTGTTTCTCCACTTCGGCTTTCATCCATAACAGGAAGTGGAAGCTCTGAAGGACCACAGGACCTGCTCTAGGTATTTCCGGGCTTGCTGAGACCAGAGAGTGGCGGAAGAGCCAAATCTTTCTTGTTAGATAACAGTCCAGGTTGATTTCTAAATCAGGGTGCACATGATCAAAGGTCTCTTAGGTACAGACCAGCGTCCCAAACTTTGATACTTATCTAAGCAAACAACTCTCAACTCTCCTCAACCAGCTCTAGAAGGCAGGTGCCCGAGATAAGGGGTAAGTCAGCACTGAGAAATGAGGGCAACTGTATTCCACTCTGAAGCTGCCTTCTCTTTTAACTTGTTATGGCATAGGTAATCAAAACCTTCAGTAACTCGAAGACTGGGGACTTAGAACCTGAAGAAAAGCAGTTTTCACACAGGGGTTCTTTCGATGCAGCAAAACAAGCAAACATCAACTGCCCCTCACCCCCAGAAGAATTTTACCGAAGCTGAGACTGAGTGACAGCTCTCTTCTAGTCTGTGGCACATAAAGCAAAGGAAAGCATACAGAGTAGAACAGATACAACATTCTATACTGTATTTCCTAGATTTTTGGTTGTGAGCCTAGCTTTTAATGGCTGAGCCATCTTTCCAGCCCTGTATTTCCTAGATTTTATATTTTAGCTTAGTTTTTTCTTTTTGTTATTGCTCCTTTCTTTTTCTTTCTCTTTCCCCCCTCCCTCCTTCCCTCCCTCCCCCCCTCCCTCCCTCCCTCCCTCCCCCCCTCCTTTCATTCTTTCTCTCTCTCTCTCTCTCTCTCCCTCTCTCTCTCTCTCTCTCTCTCTCTTTCTTTTCAGAGAAAGGGTTTCTCTGGCTGTCCTGGAACTCACTCTGTAGACCAGGCTGACCTTGAACTCACAGAGATCTCCTTGCCCACGTCTTCCCAGTGCTGGGATTAAAGGTGTGTGCTACCACCTCCTGGCTCGTTACTTGTTTCTATAGGGAAGAATAACATCAGAAGAAATTTAGATTACTTTAAAAACAATGAAGCTTCTGAATTTGTGAAATCAGGCATAGGCATTTGGTGCACAGCTGGGGAACTGACTAAGTCTGCTCGTCTGAAAAGGAAGCAGAAAAGTTTCACTTTTACCAGAACTCACATGGGAAGTCACCATTGCCATACCCAAGCAAAGTAACACCAGGGTGACACCTCCATCATACCCATGCTTCAGGATCCTTAAGGCCACTAGTCTGGCAGTGGTGCCAGAATAAACGGAATCAGTTAGTCGGCACCAACCGAAAGATATCTGGAAGTTAAATATCAGCTAGTTTTCGTTGCTGAACTCATGAATGACTGACGTAACGACAGTTTTAAACACGGTTATGAACACGTCAGACCTATCTGGTATGAGCAACGTGTGCATTTTACCCCTGACATCACACTTGTCAGGGTTTCCTCGAATACCCATGCACCATGTGCACTTTCCCTCTAAAAGGCCACAGACGCATCATCCCTGTCTTCCTGGAACTTAAAATACTAAGTCAGTTGGGGCAGTTTCTGAGAACTCTAAGGCTAGATCAGGAGTCTTGGCTTCTAACGAGTTCTGTTGTGGCCTCTGAGCTTTGCTTTAGACCTCCACCTTGTGGTTAGATGTTTAAAATGTAGATTCTTGGAGCTTTGGGGATTCTCGGTTATAGATTCTTTTAAAAAGAAACCAACACAGACATTGATTGGATATTTAGAAATTTATAATTTAGACCGAGTGTGCTTCTGATTGAATTTTCCCTCTGGGTCCTTTATGGACCCCTTAAAAACATGTTAAAATATGATTGCATTACTTCCCCTCTTCCCTTTTCTCCCTCCAACCCCTATGATCCCTTTCCTTCCCTTCCCCAAATCCTCCAGTATGCCCACCAACTCCCTCTCCAATTAACAGTGCCTTTTTCTACAGTAATTGCATATGTAAATACAACCTGCTGTGTCCATTTAACGTTGCTTTGTGTATATGATTTCAGGGCCAACCACTTTGTACTGAATAACTGAGCAGGGGCTCATCCCTGGGAGAGGCTAATTCTCCCCCTCCGCAGCCTGCAGTTTTTTGTCTAGCGGTGGGATCCCTTGAGATGAGGCTTCTGCCTTCCACATTAGCATGCCTATTAATTCCGTCATTGTTGAGGTCTTGTTTAGGCAGCTGTGTTGTTCAGTGTTATGGGTGAAGCTTTCCTGTCATTTCTGAGAGACACAATCTCACAATATGGGCCATTGGGCCATTCTTTTTTTTTTTTTTAATTGCCTTGAGAAATTATTTCTAGGTTTGCTATGTACTGAAGAGGTTTTTCAGAGAACATCTTTTGAAGGATGCTCTCAGGAAGGGCTAAGGAGGAACTTTGCTGGATGTATACACACACACACACACACACACACACACACACACACACACACACAGAGAGAGAGAGAGAGAGAGAGAGAGAGAGAGAGAGAGAGAGAGAGAGAGAGAGAGAGAGAGAGAGAGAGAGAGACCACCCTTTGGAAACTCAAATGGAAACTATAAGGAATCTAGGGCTTTGCAACCTTAGACCACAACAAAAGTCTACAGAAAGTATCTCAGCATGCAGTCAGTTTAATTTGGTCTGAACAAAATAGATGATATCTCATAATTCACTCTTGAAGTTTGCTCACTACAGAGGAGAAAAGCTGACATCCACCCTGAAAAGTTTTTCCACCCCAATAAACCTCTCTGATGATGCAATAATCCAAATCAGACCAAATCAAACCAAACTAGAAAAAGCCTAGGTTTAATGGATACTAGCACTCCTGGGGTGAACTTCCAGGCCCTCAGAGAGAAGATGGGGAAGGAAGACCAGAAAACCACATGTTTGTTCTCTGGGTTGCTGTTTAAATACCCTATGAGAGTGGTCTTGAGCATCTCTGAGGAGGGGTCATTGTTTGTCAGGCCTTTATGGGGGATGGAGTCTGGACTGAGGCAACTCCCAGAGGAGGGGACTTGGAATGGAACTTTCCAAACATTCCAGACTTTTTGGATACGTGGATGCCAGAGGTTGAGGTGAAGCCTTAACCCAAACATTCAAGACTCTTTGGGTATAGGGGTGCCAGGGGCTGGGGTGAAGCCTTAACCCAAATGCACCCCAGAGTCAACAGTGTTCTGCACATCATACAGACTGTACCCTTTCAGCACAAGGTCTTGAAAGGGGGCCCAGTGTACAGTATGTCACAGGTTAGAACTCTTAATTTGAAAGAGACTTGTAAATGGAGTATTTTGTTTCTTTCATCTGTTTACTTATCATTGTTGACCTTTTCTTCCTTCACATCTTGTAGCAGACAATACTCACTGTCGTTTATCCAGACTGACAATTTCTAGTCATTTCCATCAGTCACAGCAACAAGACTGATCCTATTAGGGCGGGAACCACACTCCTGTCAATCTTTTGCTTAAAAATAGGGACTCTTGTCGCACTAATGACCCCCCTTTCATTCAGAAGATAAGCCCAAATCCTTAAGGGAGCCAACAAGACCTGTGTTGTGTCTTCGAGACTGTTTCTTCTTTCATGTTCTTTCCATCCTGGCAGTCACACGTCCTTGTTCTTGATCTTGGTACAGGAAAGCTTTTGGATGAGTATTCAATGGGCTTAGACCTTCTCCCTGATACCTGCAGCCCGCAAGGTCACCAAAGAGTCTTGTGCCTTACCTAGCCACCCCTTTAAAGTGGTAGCATCTTCCTCATGCTTCATTGCCTTGGCTTATTCGCCTAGTTCACCCCTATGTCCCGTACACCGTATTTACTTATCTCTTGCTTTCTCTGTCTTCCCCCAGGATGTGAGCTTCACAAACAGATTAGTTAATTAATCTTTCTACACTCATATTTTAGTTCTTACAAACAGTGCCTGGCTCCAGATGATAGCAGTAAATATTTCGGCAGGATTGATTGTCTCACACATTGTTTCTTTAAATCCCTCGGGGCTGTGTCTTGTTTGTTTGCATTCCTAGGCCTAAGCATAGTGCCTGGCAGTTGTTTTTAATAGACAGTTGGCATATCAGTGAATGCTGACGGACTTTCCAGAGGGCTTTCAACCTACCGAGCAGGTAAACACAAGGAGACCGGGCTCTTTCTTATTTGATTTTAAGCCTGTTCTACTGAACTGTCTTTAAAAGCATCTTGGTTACATTTCATATTACTTTTGTTGAGAACTATTGACAATACTATCTGAATATTTAAAACTGTGTACTTGAAACTGTTTTTTTTTAAATTAAACTTCATCCCAAGACCTCTTCTGCTGGGAATCACCTAGTGATCTAACAATTGAGTGCATCTAGATTTTTACAAAACTCTTATTATATATATTTGATATTTATACTATTATGGTACTGGGTCTGTCTATGGTATAGACAGTCAATAAATGGTTATGATAGTAAAACAAATGACTATACTCTCACATAGCTAATTTGTTTTTTGCTGCCAAGATCAGCTAAAATCTTAAAAATCTCAAATAATTTTATTAAATATACATTTCATATTTGCATTACTTTTATTTTATATTTTTGAGACAGTTTTCTCTTCTTTATACATCTTCATTAAACATATTTTCCTCATTTATTCCTTGACCTAGACCTCCTTGGTCCTCTTTCTAGCATCTTACCCCTTCTATAACTACCATTTTATTATCTACTCCTAATGTTTGCATTTTTAAAGAAACAATAAACATTAAATTGAAATGATACAATGTTCTTCTTATTGGCTTATTTCACTTAGCACAATATCCTCGAGGCCTAGGATCCTGGGCTTTCTTCACAAAGTTGAATTTCCCTTTTAAAGGTTGAATAATATTCTGTGGTGTATATCAACCACACACACACACACACACACACACACACACACACACACACATAATTTTCACTTGCCCACAAACAGACATTGTGTTCTTATCTTGGCTATTTGAATATAACTGCAATGAACATGTGAGTTGAGTTTAGTCTTGATAGGGTGAGAATTTATTTTTGTTGCGTATGTATCTAGAAGAGGAGTTATTGAGTCATATTATAATTTAATCTTTAACTTTTGGAGGATTTTCCATGCTGTTACAAACCTTTACTATTCCAATGATTTTCCAGAGTGACTACCAATCTACATTTCCATCCACAGTGTACTTTCTTATTCTTCACACCCTTGCTAAATCTGGTTCTCGGTCAACTTTGTCTTTCTGGTAATAGCATTTTAATGGTTTCAATTTTCACTTCCCTCCACACCAGAGATGGGAGTTCTCCCTTTCTCTAATCCAGTCTCAACTGACCACATGACACCATCGCTCTCCCTGGATAAGAAGCCGCTTTCAACTCGGAGACTGTTTCCATCCACCACGGTACACCTCCTCCCACCCGATTCCCCATCTGCTGGCTCACCACCGTGATTAACCACAAGGTGAGGTCGTTTGTCTCATCCTAAAGCCTATAATAGCGCCCCCTACCAAAATCTAAAGCATAGCCTGCCTGCATGCCTACTACTGAGGTTGATGCATGTCTCTTTCCCACTTTTCCATTCCTCCCCTTGCAGTGGTTCTCAACCTTCCTAACGCTGTGACCCTTTAATACAATTCCTTATGTTGTGGTGACCCCAACCATAAAATTGTTTCATTGCTACTTCATAACTGTAATCTTGCTACCGCTTTGAATTGTAATGTAAATATCGTATATGTAAAATATCTGCTATGCGACTCCTGACACAGGTTGAGAACCGTTATTGGTTTCTTTGGCACCCCGTTGAAAGAAGATTTTATATACGAGAAAGACAAATTAATTTTATAAAAACAGCGATGACTGGGCTGGCAGCATGACCCAGTGGTAGAGTTTGTCTTCAGCATGAAGGACCTAGGTTCAAGCCTCCAAACCAGCAAACCAAACAGTGGCGATTTTACTGCCTGAGCTTTGGTTATATTTACCATAAACACTGGTAGTTCTACAAAATTGGCATATAGAATGTTAAACTGCCTTTTAAGGCTGAGATGTTGATGGGAATTATCACGTTCTGCGTTCTGGTGCCCCTAATTAAATTAGCCTGGAGCAATCCAGCATGGATGAACTACAGCAAGGTATGCTCTTTCTCCTTGAATCAGATGCCCTGAGTCTGTGGACATCTTCCTCACTTTAGGAATATTTTACTCTATGTCCTTGAGAGTTGTCTAGAGCTCAGAGTTCAGAAGCCAGTGGAGTTCCTTAGGTGGAGTCCGGTATTCCTTGGGTAAGCACCTCCTACTGCTCAGTGCTGAGGCTTGACCCCAGAGCCCTGTGTGTGTTAGGCAAGCTCCGAGCAGCATCTTTAGCCCTCGCTAAGGAACTTCCCTCCAAAGCAGGAGAGGATTCGTCTACAGTCGCATCTCTGTGTTCCTCCTCTGCCACGTGGCCTTAAAAATTTGTATTGTGAGCCAGGCAGTGGTGGCACAGGCCTTTAATCCCAGGACTTGGGAGGCAGAGGCAGGTGGATCTCTGTTGAGTTCGAGGTCAGCCTGGTCTACAAGAGCTAGTTCCAGGACAGGCTCCAAAGCTACAGAGAAACCTTGTCTCGAAAAAACAGAAAAACAAAACAAAACAAAAAATTGTATTGAGAAAAAGAAAAGGGAAAGGAACAAAAAAGTTTTCAGTACTTTGAGGTTTTTTTCCCCTTAAAAATCTTACAGTGGAAATTCTGCAAAGGGATTAATTTTCCCCTTTAAATCTTACTTTTTAAAAAATAATTTGAAATTAGCTGAATTTATCACATTCGCCTTGTGTGTTTTGGCTTGTGAGACTGATTAAATCTTAAGCACAAGTCACAATTATCCACATTTTTTGTTATGTTTGGGGTATGTGAATCTAGGGTTATTCACATGAGACACAGTAGTCATGAATTATGTGAAAATGATGCCAAATGGTCCTTGCATTGATGAGCATTGTATGAAGAAGGCGCGCAAAAGCGCACAGTGGCAAGGCTTCTCCTTTGGAGTCCAGCTTTGTTGTTTATGCTCCCTTGTTGGCAGGAAGACTGCAGAGAGAGCGCAGCTTCTGTATCTGAGGCTGGCCAGATAATTCCGTACGTGTGGTAACACGAACCTTATCTTCCTACCACTAATAATGGTTGGAATACGCAGAGAAGGAGAAGCCGCTGTCAGTGATTGCAGTGAATTTGAACTCATTGCTAGTACACCTGCGGGAGAGGCTTTAGAACTTCTGCCAGTTCCTCCTCTGTTCGCACACCTGTCTGTGCTGGGGCCTGAGCACAAGCATGCCCCGGGTGGGAGAGAACTCACAGAAAAAGATGGAAGTAGCAGACGAACTAGAAGGTGACAGTTGACACCGCTAAACAGCGTTGCCATTTGTAAGATGCTGGCCGTGGTAATTATTTTCCTACGAAGTTGTCTCACATGATTTTCAGAAAATTAAAGCCACGACTTGCATGCAAATGTAAAATGAACACATGTCAAAGATTTACTCAACTTGTTTACCAGAGCTGAGGAAATCAGTACATGTTAAAACTGTTTTTAAAAGTATTCAAAGACTTAGGTATTTTTAAGGAAATTGAATGAATGACGGCCACAATAAGAGTGGTGGGCTAGATTTTAAAACTATATTTAATACCTGACGAGACAAGAAGCCATTGTTCTAGCGCATTTTCCGTTGCTCTTGTCAGAAGCCTTGAGCCCGGTAGCTCACAAAGAGAACTATAAACCAGGCGGCTCTAAAAACCTGGGAGCATGACGTCAGAATGTTTGACCTCTGGTGAGGCTTTCCTTCTGGGTCATGACATGGCCGAGGGTATCATGAGTGAAGGCAGCGTGGATCTTTCTTCCTCTTCAGAAAGCCTCTCATCCCACCATGAAGTACTTATTGCCATGACATCCAGCCCTCAGGCTTCCCATGGCACCCACCTCCAAATTCTATTTCCACAGGACGTTGAGGGGTAAGTTCGGAATATATAGTTTGGAGGATGAAATAAAGTCATTCCATGCATGGACTTCGGAGGGATTCATTTTACAAAACAACAGACATTATTTGCATTTTTCCTGGACAGAATTCTGCAAGCTCTGCGGTAGTGTTTCTGCATCTCAGAATTCCAAGCAAGTCTTAAGTGGGGCCCTGCTCTAGATAATGCTTCAGCTGTGTCTTGAGCTGTGTGCTATTCAGACAATTTTCCACCCATCTTTTTTCTATGTTTTCCACTCTGAAGATTTTTTTTCCTAATAGGCCATTTAGAGTTTTTCAAAAATCACATATTTTTATAATAGAGGCACCACACATGCATAACCACGTGGAAATAACTTCAAGTATTAGATCAAAACAAGTGGTTGGTAGAGAGTGGTAAGTACCCAGATAAGTCCTTTGAGACGGGCTGGCATGGACTCATTGGATTTACTATTGCTATTGTCTGTTCTTTGTGGCCACCCTGCTGATGTTAGCAAAAACCAGGGACAACCCAACAGCACCTTAAGAGCAGCATAGACAGACAGCTACTCCATTCTTCCACTGGACTATCATTTAGCAGTCAAAATTATTGAACAGTACAATAAGGGTAGATATTATAAATATTAAATGGGGAAAAACAGGCTTCAAGGGAAAATATGAAGTTTAAAACCAATCAATATCAAAAATGATTGTCAGACATGCCTGGAGATATGTCCACACTGTGTAAGAAGAATGGAAGAGAGAAACACCCGGTATGACTGGTGGTTCTGTTAGGTTGGATGATACAGGAGAATGCAATGATGCTGACTATTTGTTGACTTCTCATTATTATTTCTACATAAAAAGCCCTGCAAAATTTAGTACCCCCAAACCCCTACTTAATTATATCTAGAGGTTTCATGGGTCAGAGATTTGGGGAAGGCAGATGAGGATTAGCTTGTGTTTGCTTTGTGATGTCTGTATTCCATTGGAAAGACTTGAGAAATGGGATTGGCTGACTCACCTGGAGAGTTCTAGCAGCTGATGCTGCCTAACAGCAAGAATACCTACACATGGCCTCTCCACATGACTTTACAGTGCGGGCTAGCATGGACTTCCTCATTACTCTGGCTTTGTTTGAAGAAAGACCAAAAGATGTGGCATCCTTATAAGTAGCCCAGCTGCATAGTGCCACTTTTTCCAAACTCCATTGGTTAGGCAGCTCTAATGATCCTCACAGTTTCATAAAGAGGGCACAGAGACCCCACTATCCAGCAGGAGGAAGGCTAATGTCACAGCACAAGAAGAACATGTGTGGTGGCAGATATGTCTGTGGCCACTCCCAGATGTATTTTGTGGTTTCCTATAGTCTGAATCTTAAGTGTCCCCAGCTCAACATTTATTAGACTCATGCCATTGATGGGTGGCAGATGCCTAAGAGGTGGACCCTAGTGTGAGAGTTTAGGTTACTGGAAGCACACCTAAAAGGGGACTATGAGACATTTGGGACATTGTTCTTGTCGCCTTCTTCTTCTTCTTCTTCTTCTTCTTCTTCTTCTTCTTCTTCTTCTTCTTCTTCTTCTTCTTCTTCTTCTTCTTCTTCTTCTTCTTTTTCTTCTTCTTCTTCTTCTTCTTCTTCTTCTTCTTCTTTCTTCTTTTTCGTTTTCCTCTTCTTCTCCCTTTCTGTCTGTTGGTCATGAGAAGAAGAGCTCCATGCCACTTCAAGCTTCCTGCCCTAATGTGCTGTCTTCCCACAGGTTCAAGAGCAAAAGAGTCAAATGACCATGCCCCGAAACAATGATCCAAAACAACCTTCATCTGCATAAGTCGATTATCTCAGGCTTTGAGTTGCAATAGGGGGACTCGGACTAATACATAGTCTCGACAGCGGTAGAGAAAGATAATGTCAAAATCTTGTTTTCTTGTTGTGTGGTGGGTTCATGGGCTCTTTGCACATTATCAAAAAGACCAAAACATAAAAATAAATCAGAGCATCTTATATTAGTAATGCATCTTAAACCAATTATATTATATTTACTGTCCTGGTGGTCAAACACACAAGTTAAAACTGATCTGAAGGTGAGTGTTCATCTCCCCCATCTTGGTATGGCCGTAGACTCCCCCATCTTGGATTACCAATCTTTATTATGTGTTTGTCACGCCATGCCCCTTTGAAACTTCTCACTATCTAGTCCATGCTCTCCTCAAAGGTCCCCAGTCCCCAGTGTTAAGAGGGACCCTGTCTGATGCAGATTGCTGTGAACCGTTTGTCCTTGGGACCTTCTAGAAGGTTGACTGTCTCTTCACACCTCACATCATTGCCTCACACCCACTTACGGCCAGTAGGAGGCTTTTCAGTATTCTTTCTTGCCAAACCATACAGCACATACTTAACGTCTGGTCAAGATTTGCTCATTGGTAGAAGTTTTTACGATCTAATACCATTTTCATTTTAAGTGGAGAAGTTTGGGTCTCATTTTCCTTGCTTTGAGAGAAAGCAGGACCCCTGGTCTGATATCTAGTATATCAACCACCCTTACCAATTTTTACACTATTTACATATTTAGTTAACAAACTAATTATACTTTGATCTGAGATATTCAAGACAGAGCAGAATCCTAGTAACCCTACACTGTAGGATGTCCTTATAATCTCACACTCAGGGTGAGCAGTGATGCCAGTTCAAAGTTAGCCTGGCCTCCAGAATGAGTTCCAGGCCAGCCATGGCCCCATAGTGAGACTCTGTGTCAACACACACACACATACACATGTACACACACACGCACATGCACGCACGCACGCACACACACTGCCACTACCACTACAAACAACAACAAAACGATAGAACATTGGTGAAGTTCACTCTGATTTTTTTGGCGGGGGGGGGCGCGTGTTTTTGTTTTTAAGAACACAATTCATCTAGGTGCTCCTCATCTCAAGATTGAGTGGCTGTTCTATGTGTCTTTTGTATGACTTTCAGAATCTCTATGGTTGAAAATGTCCATTTATTTACTTGTTCATGTTGTACACGCCATACGAGGTTCCGCCGCTGAACATGTAGGCCGTAGCTCGTCACTTCAAAGGCCTTGTGCTTGCTTCTGCCTCTCTCATCCTAACCCTCTGAGCACCCAGCTTGGTCTTTGGTTCTGTCACAGTGTATTCCCTGAAGCTGCTGATGGCAGGATCGGGTTCACAGATGTCACATTAAGAAGACAAGAAGGCTAACAGGTGTGAATGTGTCACCTTAAGCAGGCGAGTCATTGTGGAGGAGATAGAATTTTAGGATGTTTCTTAAATGTTCAATGGATTTTTTTAAAAAAAATTTCATTGAATTTGGTCAGATTTGATATGACAGAAATACCCAGAACTCAGAGCAACTCATTAGCTTGTCCTAACCACATAGTAAGTGTGAACATTTTTATTGCTCTTGGAAGAAGTCTTAGTATATGAGGACCAGCATGCAATTCACACCCAAACTACTTTTCTTTTTAAAAGTTCAAGTTTATTAAAAATTTCATTTGCAGTTTTATTCTGATACCCTCTATGGGTGAACAGCACTAGCCTGAATCAGCTTCTGGAAATGGAGCCTCAAGTACCAAAGAACCAAATTGTCAGATTTTATTACACTGCTAACTTTCTTCTTCAGAGAAGTTACTTTTGACTGTCTGGTTGTGCTCTGTCAAGAGGGGATAAATCTACAGGGATACAAAATAGAAATTTTACTAGAAGTGACCCAAGTGTAACTCCCCACCCCCCAAACTCGCTTGTTAAAATGCTCCTCTCTGTTATTGCTTGATGGCTAACATGTGCTTTGTTTTACTATTCATTTATTCTCTTTAGCCAAAATTTTGTCCGTTTTGCTGGGAGTGCACACTCTGCATTGCTGCAGGCGGATTTTATTTTTCCTTTGAACTTGTCTTCCCTTACTCAACAGTGACTTTTTCTTACAGGGGAAAAGGGAGGGGGTTAAAAAAAAACCAAGAAGATTTCAACCCTTTCCCTAGTTCTGCTCTTTTCTCTTTCAGGTGTTCTATTTTGGCTAAATTGAAGGTGGCACGATCCTGGGATTTGAGACGGCTTCAGTGACTGGGCAGTTTTTCTTAGGAGCAGCAAATTATTGAAAGATCATTCAGAAGTAGCACAGGGAAAGCAGAGATGCTGTGGGGGCAGAGACAGTTGCTCCACATTCAAGGAGATTTGTTCTGTTACTGTGTAAACCAGCCTTAGGCTCAGCTCTTTGTCATCAGAGAGCGCCTACTTCTATAATTACTTTTCTCTGTTTATCAGGGAAGCCCTTGAAAAGGAACGGGAAGAAGTAGAGCAGGGAGGAGTGCTGGAAGCAAAGAATAAAGATGAAGCCTGGGTCCTGTTCCTGTTCCTGATCTTCTGTTGCTATAACAAAATACCCATGACTATGTAATTTATATATACATTAAAAAAGAAAGTTTATTTGGCTTAAAATTCTGAAGTTTTGAGGAAACCAAGGGTGTGAAATTGGCATATGCTTGGCTTCTGGACTGGTGAAGATTTTCTTGCTGAGGTTGTCACAAGCAAGAGAATCCAGAATGTGTCTACCTGGGTTTTATTTATTTTTATCTATGTATTGTGTCTCTGTGTGGGGTTCTGTATGTATGTGTGTGTTCATGTGTATGTCCACATGAGTGCATGTGTTGGTGGAGGTCAGAGGTCAATGTTTGGTATCGTCCTCAACTTTTTCAGACAGATCGGCAACTGATCTTGAAGCTTATTAATTTAGCTAGTTTTGCTGGCTAGCAAGCTGAAGGGCTTCTTCTGTCTCCTAGTCTTCCCCTGTGCTAGGATGCTATGCCCAGCTTTCTACTGGGAGAGATGATGGGAATCTGAACTCAGGTCCTTGTGCTTGTGTGCTGACTTTAGTCATCTCCCCAGCTGTTTTCTCCTCCTCTCCTCTTCTCTTCTCCTTCTCCTCCTCCTCCTTTTCTTCTTCTTCTTCTTCTTCTTCTTCTTCTTCTTCTTCTTCTTCTTCTTCTTCTTCTTCTTCTTCTTCTTTCTTTTCTTCTTCTTCTTCCTCTTCTCTTTCTTCTTGTCACTAATGCCACCAGCAGGGCCCCAACCTCATGGACTTATCTAATTTACCTAACTCCCAAATACCCTTATTCAAATACTATTAACATAGGAGCTTGATGATCAATTTAGCAACATTTGAGATTTCAGAGACTTGCATTTTCTGATTAGAGGAAATTTGTGTAGAAACTTAAATGAGTTTTGTTAAAATCCAAGTTAAAAGACAATTTTGTGGGACCAAATTGGTGACTTTTGTCAGTAAATATCACATTTTGGCATTTGTCATATTAAGACAATTTCAGTATTTCTGTGATCTTTTCCATGTTGTGAGAAAGAAGGGTAATGGGCTCCAGTTTTGAACTGGATACTTTACTTGGCTAAGATGATTGGAGAAGCAGATGAGATAGGACAATTACAATCAGTGCATCCATAAATTGTTTGTTAAAATTGGGCATCTACTTTGCTTTTAAACACAAACTGAGCTCAAGGACCTTAGTGATACCCATTGCCTCCCTGACAGCTTTTCCTGGAGGTCCTATCGTAAACTTCTTGCTAGTGTGCGGCAGAGTTATGCAAAGCAATAGTGTAAAATTTTGTGTATGACCAGTTCATTATTTATGACCAATTTTATGCCTATTTTGACCAGTTCTTATAAAGTGATTTATCAACCAGTACCTGCTAACTGATACCCTGTTTATAGTTAACTTTTTTCTATTTTTTTAAAAAAGATTTTAAGTGTGTGTGCATGTTTATGCATGTGAGTGCAGTGCTTTTGGACGCCAGAAGAGGACACCAGATTCACTGGCGGCAGAGTCATAAGTGAATGTGAGTACCCCAATGTCCATCCTGGGAGATAAACACAGGTCTTCTGTAAGAGCAGTATGCACTCTTGATGGCTGAACCACTTCTCCAGTCCTGTGTTTTGTCCCTACTTAATTTAGTTCTTTATTTAGCCCTTGAGAGTTCCCATGTTTGACTGAGAGGAAACAATCATTTTATTTGCATTGAGGAGGAATATGGTACACCTGTCCACCATAGACAACCTTCTTTACCTCCGTTGTAAAGAATGAATCCACCTGAGAGTGTTAAAAACACTACTTCGATAAGTATCCACATTCCTTTTTTAAAAAAACACAATTTCAGGGGTATATAATTTTCTGGAAGGTACAGGGATCCAAGATCAGCAAGACTTTTATGGAAGGATGTGTGATCAGTGTGAGACTAAATGATATAAGAAGGGCTGGGTATGGATCTAGAGTTGGTACAGAAACAGCAGTAGACAGGTGTTGCCCACATCTTTGCAGAGAACGTTTCTTGATGGTGTGGGAGTTTCGGGTGAGAACAGCTGGCCACCACTGGCACTGGGAACACAGCAACGTCTGCACTGCACCGGAGAAGAAAACCTACAGGCCCAGCTGTTTCCAATGGCGACTCGGAGTCTGTAGCCCCGCAGACAAGAGCTTCATCTTTTCCATTCTACTTACATTCACTGTAGCATCTCGAATGTTCAAAATAAGCTGAGAGCTTCCCCGGAATTGTTAAAAACATCACCAAGGGCATTTAAGCTTGTTACAAAACCTTGGGAAAGTAGATAATTCCAAACAACTCACCACATGCCAGTTGTGACTCACTGAGGGGGAAAATGAACACCAGGACTCTTCACTTGGGTGTCTTAATGGGTAGACTGCAGCGCCCCAGGCAGCAGGAGAAAGCAGAATCTCAGAAAGCAATACAGGATGTGGAGCCTAGAGGGCGCTGGTGAGTACAGAATGGCTGCTGCACATCACAAAGGACCCTTAGACAAGTCAGAACACAAATCTATTTTTATTCCCCACATCTGGTAGGTCTGTCCTTCCACCGTTTTTCCTTTCTTTCGCTTTAAAATGGGGGTTGACGCGGGACAGAAGTGAGAGAGTGGATGGAAGTGTTTCAAAGTCTGTAGCTCATTGATTGCACGGAAGGTGGTGTAATTCTCCACTTTTGCTTAGTTGGAAAATGACAGGCAGGGAAACAAAGCACCCGGCTGCCTTTTCCAATAACCTCCTTTGAAATCAGTAGCAACTTTAAAGCGGCAAAACAGGGGCGGTTACACATACATGCTTACTCTTGTTCCTGGCAGGAAAAGGGAGGCTTAACACTGTGGACAAATAGTGTCGGAGCCACAGACTCTCTTTCTCTTCTGCTCAAAATGGATCCGAGGTCACGTTCACTTATAGTTCTGATTATAAAGAAAGAAATAAGGAATTTATCTGGGAAGGCAGAGAAGAAAACTCTGCAATAACCATTATGCATCAAGAATTTTCCAGAACACACATTTCCTTTCGTATCCCTAAGAGAAGGAGGAAAAAAATGTCTTATTTTATAGATGGCTTGAGGAAGTGAAGTTTGCTCCCAATACATAGCTGGGTATCAAAGCCAGGACTGAGATCCAAGTTGGTATGGTTCAGAAACATACATTCCTTTTCCTAAACCCTTCTTCATTCACCCCTAAGCAATTTATTGAGAAAAAGGATCTAAAATTATTAAGCCAATTTATTTCTCCATTTAATAAGCCTTAAGTATGTATTATATAAAGAACACAGTGCTAAGTAAGCACTAGAAATACCAAGGTGAAGTAAGACAATACTCATTCTCAAGGGGCTCTTGATGGAAGCGGATTTTGTCTAGCCAACTCTACCACCAGAGAGAGAAAGGCTCACTACAGAATGTCAGGAGCAACCTGTAGTGGATATTTGCTCCACTAATGACCTCGGGCTATCTGGCCCAATAGAGGCGGTGCTTCTTGTCTGCCTGTGTGACCTCTACGGAAGGGGGGAGGGTGGTTGCTCTCTCTTGGGTGGTGAAGACCTGGCCAGGTGGCGAAAAGCAACATGAGATCAGTGCCTTGGGACACAGCAGAGAGACTACAGTCAGTTCATCTACCCTGTTGATGAGAGAGGGAGGTGGAATTGTGTTATTCCTGATGAGGACTGAGTGCATTCCAGAACTGTCCCATTAGCAGGATTTCCTGGGTTCTCGGATAATTAAATTCATGTTCAATCAGATGCAATTCTGATATCATGGATTTTGAGTTGTTAAGTTGTGAGTCAATGCTTCCCATCTTTATGGTGGAGCTGTCTTTTTAAAAGTGTTTATTTTGGTGGCAATGATTAGACATTTATTACCAAGGTCTACACATTTTGCATTTTATTTCCCAAATATTACTGGTGAAAAGCAAACTCCAATCTCTTAGAGTCCAAATAAATACCTGCAAACAGAAGTGAGGTACCAACAGCCCCACAAATGCAAACGTCTCTCTGCAGACTACCAGCAGAGGGCAGTATTAGTTTTCGCACATTCCTTAGGCCTCCACTGGTCTTAAAGCACCTATTCTGCAGGGGCTTGTTTGGTAGAACTCTTGGGCTCTGCAACATTTTTACTGCAGTCATCCAAGAGCAATACCACGAGCGGAGTAAAGACAGGTGGCAGTGAGGATGATTAAAATTCCAACATTCTGATAGGAATCAAGCAGATTCTATTTATGTAGTTTCTGTGTGATATATGTACATGCTCATGGGGGTGTATATACATGTCTGCAGGTCAGAAGTTAGTGTTGAGAATATTTCTCAGTCATTCTCCACCTTAGCTTTTGAGATACGGTCTCTCAGTGAATCTGGAGCTCACTGATTCCTCTCACTGGGTTATAGGTATATGACTGTCTGTACTTGGCTTTTATGTAGGTACGAGCGAATCTGAACTCGGGCTCCCATGTTTGCTTAACAGGCCTTTCACTGACTGAGCCATCACTTCAATTAAGCGTCTTTATTTTTATCGCCAGGAAGGATCAGTTGATTCTAATGTTGCTGCAGAGTCCCAGCACTGAATAACTTCTAAATAACTAAGTGCTTATTGAATGTGTGCAGTTAGTGGGGAGACCAAGGGAAGGATGGAAACGTGCCTTTGTAGTCCAACGGGTCACAGAGGTCACATATCAGGTATCTGGCATATCAGATATTTACATTATGATTCATAATAGTAGCAAAATAAAGTTAAGTAGAGACAGAAATAAATTTTATGGTTGAGCTCACTACACATGAAGGACTGTTTTAAATGGTCGCTGCATTAGGAAGGTTGAGAACCGCTGGTCTCATCTCCCTTAGAAAGCACTTGTTTCTGCTCATGGTTTCAGCGAATAATTCAGACAGGATCCTTGAGAGTGTTTTCTGTTCTTTCCACTAACGTCAGGGCAGTTTGGTCTCTTTAGTTTTGCCTTCAAAGAGGCGAATGCCATTGGTTGGCCTTCTATTGCACAGGCCAAGGCTTCCTGCGCATTGGCAACTATATTCGGCTAGACTGGACTTTTGAAAAGAGAAATGAAAACAATATTTATCAATTGTTGGTCGAGTTAGATACAAAGCTAAAGTCAGGAAAAGGCTGCGATTTAAAACATCTGAACTAGGAGAGATGTAACGGAAATTGTTAGTGGGTATTTGAGTGTGTGCATGTGTGTGTGTACTTGTTTGCAATGTATATGTGGAGGCCAGAGGGCAGCCTTTAGTGTTATTCCTCAGGCACTAGCCTTTTGAGATTGGGTCTTCCGTTGACCCCAAACTTGCTAAGTTGGCCAGGTTGTCCAGTAAGTCCCAGTGAGTCATATCCTTGTGACTGCTTTCCCTCCCCCAAAGGTCTGGGTATCTAACTCATGTCCTCAGGCTTGCAAGATAAACACTTTACTGACTGAGCCATTTTCCAGCCCAATTAAAAAAAAACAAAAACAAAAACTTATTTTTGTTTATTTTAAATTTGTAATTATATCATTTTATTATTATTTTGTTACATAGGTTGATAGCAGCAACATTGGAAGCTTGCATTACTTGGCAGGGTGCCTGTTTCTTTTCAACATCTGTTAAATATGTTTCTAATTCTATACTCTCAGTTTCAGGGTATAGCTAAATATTTGGCATTCAGGAATGCCCATCAGGGATGACTGAATGAATTTTAATGCCTGCACCAGTTCACTGCGCGTTTGTTTTGAGAAAGTCAACCTTAAGGCATTAAGTACAACACGAGTGGGGAAAACCCTTCACTAATACACTTCTGAAGTTTCCTGGTCACCCCCATCCCCTCCAGCTTATGAGTCTCAGCTAAAGAAATTAATGGAGGTACTTTGACTGTATATCACGTCGTCTCCCAGTGACTTCAGGTGGAAGACTTTGGCTGAAATTAGCTCATCAAATCATACTGAAGTTTTCTCACAAGAGCCATGCTTGGCGCCCTCTGCTTAGGTTCCATGCCTGGAGTCATGCTGGTCAAGTTTTGCAAGGAAACAGCACGCCTCAGCTCCAGCCATAAACTCTGTTGCTTACACAGTTTCTCTAGGAAGGGCTTGGGTCTATACCACTCTAGCTACATTCCTGTGCCGTACTAACTGTTCCAAGGCAAGGGTTAGTTCTCAAGTTAGTTCGCAAGACCAAGTTCACAGCACAGAGGGACAGAGGGCGGGGAACAATAGACAAAGGCAGGAGCTAGAGGATGGGAGGGAAGGGGAAAGGAACAAGGGATGGGGAAGGAATATTTGGATATTTGTCCAGGGCAGGGGGAGGAGGCAAAGGACTACCTTTGGATAGAGAGGAGACAGATGTGGCCCATAGGATAACGGCTGCTTACAAAAGTAAAAGGAGGTAAACCCTGTGTTAGAATAATGTGTTTAATTTTTGTTGGGCATGTTAGTTAGGACAGCCAAAGGGTGCTTTAGATTGCTGGACTTGAATACTTTGGTAACTGGATCTTGGTAGTCAGTCTCAGGAGGAGGAAGTAGCCAAATAAGAGACTAGACCTTGGTGATTAGCTTTAGGCTTTAGGAATGTAATCTAATTTTTTTTTTTTTTGCAAGGCAGGGGGAATGGGAGAAGTGTTCACCATACTTGGGCTGCTAGACACCCTTCACTGAGCAGAAACTTATATCAAATATATTGAACTAACTGAATTGCAGGCTACTGACTTGAGTCCCATTAGCAATCTCTCTAAGTAAAACAGTTATAATTTAGGAATATATATGTGTATACACATATATATGAATATATTTAGAAATATGTATTAGTAATTAGAAATATATTTAGAATATGTATTAGGAATAGACTCTCCCGCATCAGCCAACACTTAAAAAACTCAACACAGCTTTCCCCGCAGGCCAATCTGGTGAGGGCATTTTCTCAGTTAATGCTCCTTCTTCCCACATGACTCTTGCTTGTGTCAGGTTGAAGTCAAAATGAGCCGGCACAGGAAGCAATATTGATCCATCATCATTAACCAAACATTGCAATTTATTTGTATTTTGTACTTCTGTATTTTCTGTTTCGTATTCATTCAGAGTGTTACCTTGCACACTAAACTTCTTGAAACAACGACAAGAAGCCTTGGGAGTGTTCTTGGAAAGAAGACCAGAGACACTTTTCTTCTACAATATCAAGAGGAAATACTACCAGGATGAAAATTCACTGCTGATTTAAATCTCAGTCATCTGTTAGAGGTAGCATTTGCTGGATTTCTCCCTGAAGTGTGGTTCTTCTTTTTTTCTTTACCACATTATTTGGGAGCAAATCCATCTGTAATGTATACTTATGGGGTAGATAATTATTCCTTATCTTCTTGAGCAGGGAGAATCTTGTTATAATAGTTGCAATTTTTCCATGTGGGGGATTTTCTAATTAATTTACTAAATTTGCTAGCTATTGAGAAAGGTTTTGTGTGGTCCAGGGTGATCTTGAAATTGTTTTCTAGTCAAAGCTGGCCTTGAACTCTTGACTTTGCCTGACTTTGCCTCCTACATTCTGGGATTTACAAAAAAGTGCTTACACTTTAATGCTGTGCTGTTCATTTGATGACTGGAAAGTCTTTTAATTTTGGTCTTTTTTTTCTTGTTTTGATGACTGGGAAGTCTTTTAATGTTTGTCCCTTGTGATGAACTCAATTGTATATAGATTTTAAAAAACTTTCTTAATTTCTGACCCTGTAAGATGCACCAGGTTCATGTCACATGCTTCCTGTCCCAGCCTTAGAAGAAATCATTTCTCCAAAGATACTGCTTCCTTTCTTATCACAAACAAATTTTTGTCATTAAAAATCAAGGTTTGGACTCTCGGTATGCTTATTCATGCGGGGACCATTGTTTCTGAATTTTTCAGCTGACTGAGAAAGAAAACATAGGAACATACTAATGTGCATGTGTCCATATAATTATATGTACCTGTATGAGTTCACACTTGTTGCAACATGGTCCAAGAATGGAGTCTTGTGAGGGGAATTCTGAGTGCTTGTGATAAAACTACAAGAGAATAAGACAAGAGTCTTGTGACCTCAGTTTCTTCAAAACATGGACTTGTTCTCGAAGCATGCTTTTGTGCCCTTCCCAGGTGTAAGGGGTAGGAGTGAGGATGGTTTAGATTCTCCATTACAACAGGTTATTGCTAAGTGTCAATATGCTTCCATGAAACATCTTTTTGCCACGTGTGGCTTGTTCTTGTGATTGGACCGTTTACTTGTGTGACTCTTAGCTCTGAGATAAATTTCGTGATGCTCTGAGTACAGTTGGCTATTGCATGAGACTTTAGTCTGCCTCGTTTTCAGGCTCCACTCTCCCAGGTTCATACTGCGTCCTAGAGCAGAGCAGTAAACACTACCCACAATTCAAACTCCATTCAACCAGTGCAGAATCATCCCTCTGCTTCCTGGAGATACGTTTTTACTTAAATTTTTGCTTTTAGCTAGTGTGGATTGAAAATAAAAAGGAAGGGAGGAAAGAAGAGCAGCCGGTCTCGAGGTATAGTTCCTTATTTCTTCAGAGACCCCTGGAGTTATTTGCTGTCTTCATTAATGTGATTTAGACAGGACTGAGCTCTTTACAAAAAAAGAAAAAGCAGTTGGGATGGCTCCAGCTCATTCCTCCTTTCATTAATTAGTACGGGGGAATAGTGCAGGCTGTAAGCATCTGTCATTTTTCTGAAAACAGAGCAAGAGGAAAGCATCTCAAAATGCCTTAGAAGAAACACAAGGAAAGCTATTCTGACAAAGAGCTACCGAGCGTTGGAATGTAAGACACACAGGTAAGGTTTCTTCAGTTTTTCTAAGTTAGACTAGGTTCCCTGCTGGCAAGAATAGTAGGTATTCTGACTTTTCAAGCTCCTTTCTGATCCCATAAGACAAGATTTTTGAGAACATGATTAAATTCTGAGCCTGGGAAGAACATTGTTTTGAAGACACAGAGGTAGGGTCTGCAGAAAGAGGAGAAAGAGGGATTATTCTTTCAGAACATATTTGAATAAAGGCGTTGATAGGAAATGGGTTGTATACTATTGTATACCACTGAATACCACTTGAATTCAAATCACTTCCCATAGTGTTTAAGGGACAGTGAAAAATTCATATTGTAATATATTAATACCTTTTAAAAATAGATCATGTAATCCAGAGGTGGTGGCATAGGTTGTAAGGATTTGCCCCTAGCAGACAGGTCATGGGTTCATGCTATTCTTTCATTTTTCTTAAAGAGCTTTCATTTTAATTTTAGTATATTCTGCTAAATTATCTTCACTTCCATAGTCCATTGATTATCTTCTTGGAGGTAAGTAATGAGGTTTCTTCTAAGCAAGATGATTTAAGCAATTTCTCTGTCCTTAAAATGATCAACTTACTCTTTGGAGTGTTTGGCTTTATAGGAATTTCACAGGCAGCCTAATTATAAAGTCATCATATGACAATGCATTGCTCTGGTGATCATACTGAAAGGCTTGGGTTCTATTTCTGGCTGTCCACATAGCACTGATGCTATCTTGGCATCCTGAGCATTGTTTGCTTATATTCAAAATGGTTATAGAATTACTTATCACACAAAGTTGTTGGGAATATTTATGTATTTATTTTATTTACATGAGTGTTTTATCTGGATGTATGACTGCTCACCAGAAGAGGACATCAGATCCCAAGGGAGAACAGTTCCAGGTGGTTGTGACCTGCTATGTGGGTGGCCAGGAATTGAACTTAGGACCTCTGGGAGAGCAGTCAGTGCTCTTAACTGCTGATCTCTCCAGCCTTGTTAGACATATTTGATGTGTTCATGCACACAGTTACATTTATGTCTAAGATGATGCTCGAAGTTCTCACATGAAGTTATTATTGTCATTGCTATGAATCATAGTGAATTCAGCAATCTTTTAAACAACCGCTATTAAATTCCTACTATGTTAGAACAAATAAAACGCAGCCCTTATTTCAAAGGAACTCATGGCATTGTAGTTGAAAAATAAAATTAGCTTTAATTTATAACGAATAAGAAAGAGGACTCAGAAAAATGCTGAGCAAAAGGAAAGGCCCGAAGTCAAAGTCCACTTCATGAATAATTCACACAGCAAAGGAAATTAAAAATGGAGCATCGTTTCCTCCTGATAGGCTGCGATAGGGTGTAATGAAGCCCTACAACATCATACAAAGTGACTGTATATTCTAAGTGTCACCACCAACACTTTCATTTTACAATGAAAGGACAGGGATGATCTAGACTAGAGGCAGGAAATGAAAAATGATGAGAAAGGCAAGCTGTGATAAGTTGGACAGGTGTCCTGAGCACTCTGTCCTTTTCTACTTTCTCTTATGCAGATTAATATTGTGATTACCTCCCAGCTCTGGAATAGAGAGGAAAAGTGATCAAGTTTGCTAATGTATCAAGCTCCAAAATAGTGCCTGGGTTGTAGTTAGAACTTGCAAGTGTCCAGCAGTACTTCAGGGGAGGTGGGAGACGGACAATCACGAGATAACAGCAAACTTACAGCGCTGTCTCAAGTATCTCTTTTTGGATCTTAGGCAAATCACTCTCTCCACCCCAGTCTTCTCTCTGTTTAATGAAGGTCCTTTGTTAGCTTTCTGTGGCCATGACAAAGCGTCTGAGGCAACCAATCCAAAAGGAGAAAGATTATTTTTAGCTGGTGGGCTTGTGGGTTTCAGTCCACTGTTGCGTGGTTTTGTTGTTTTGGGCCTGCAAGTGGTGCCACAGCTCATGTGAGAACACACAGAAGAAAAAAGAGAAAGGAGAACCCAGATTCTCAGGAGCCTCTTCAAGGGCACCCCTTAAAGACCTAACTTCTTCCCACAATGCACCACCTCCCGAGGTAATGCCATTGTAGGCTGGTGACCAAATTTTTAACGCATGGACCTCTTTTCCTCATTAGACATTGAATTAGGCTTTATAGGATTCTTCCTGAAATACTCTGAGATCAGCCTGTAGATCTGTTGGTCTTTATTTCCAGATGAAGGGAAGCAGAGACCTGAGTCTCTACAGAGCAGGCCACCAGAGTCACAAGCCTTAGGGAGCCAGGGTTTCAGTCCAGCCACAGAGGACAAGATTCCAGACATTTGCTCCCTCTTACCCCGAGCCCGTTCCCCATTCCTTGAGGCAGCACGTTTCCTGTTCCTTCACTGAAGAGAAAAGTTTTGTCTTTATAAGGTCTGGAAGATTAGACCCCCTAGTGTTTCTCCCCTCTGGCCTGTTCTCCTCCCTGTCCACAGACTTTGTGGCTTCATTAAAAAGAGTAAAAGCAAAGTGTTACATTCCTCAAAGTACGCCATGACATAGCTATTCTGTGCTTTTCTTCCCTTGACATTAGTACCCAAGGAGAGCAAGAATGTAAACATCTGTTTTATATAAGCCCATTCCAGACTTATAACTTGATTAGTATAGAGAATATTTGATGTGATTAATTTTCCAGTTACAACACATACGATGGCTCTCTGTCCTTTTATTACCTTCTTCAGGGAGACAAGAGAAGGACGACCCTCATTTTAATTAGTGTGTGTGTGTGTGTGTGTGTGTGTGTGTGTGTGTGTGCAGTGCCAATTATAATCATTATGGTCAATACTAAAGTCTTCTATTCTTAATTCATTGGTAATTGTAAGTTACTTACCTTGTAGAAATGTGCTAAAGTTGACATAAAACAATGCTGGGCTTCCTTCCATAGAGGAGAAGACATTTTGGGAAGGACCACTGAGGATGACATGAAACCATATGGAGATTTGCAAAAGGCCTGAAGACTCATTCACAGCTTTAATGAAGTCTGTGTTTACCCTAGTCAGACTTTATCAGGTCCAGTGTGACTGATGAGTCCAATTAGACGAGCATGTAAAAGACTTAACCATCAAGCAGCATTGTCTGCTTCAGAGCATACAGAACAAACTCAAGAGTAAACCCAGAATGGGAGAGATCTTTGTACTGAGTCCTGTAAATGTATATGACTCATTAAGAAAGTGATGCTTCCTCATATACTTTATTCCCCTCTTCCTCACATAGAACACAACTAATGAGAATATAGGGAAAGACCTTTGAAACTAATTTGGAAATTGTTAGCAAGAGACTGGCAATGGCCAATCATCTGCTGCATGTTCTGGCAAAATCAACTCTATTCCCACCCCTGCTTCTGAGATCTCTCAGAGGGTCCAAGGTAAATTTAGGATAAACTGAGACATCCTTTTTATTACTTTAAAAGCTGCAAATAATTTTGATATTTCTGTCATAGCCTCTCCTTGTATCATATATAACTTAATAGTTTATGTCCTCCTAAGATACCACCAGAGGGCTTAGAATAGGAGGTTGCCTCTCTGTAACCTTGACTTAGGCAAGATGTCAAATTTGGCAGATCTTAATT